>NW_005843322.1:0-1879 GCF_000455745.1 Alligator sinensis | reverse complement strand
GAAAAGCGCGAGGCCAGCCGGGCCAGCCAATATGGCTGCTGCAGAAAAGTTTAAAATCCCCAGCAGCACCCAAGGGGAGGGGGAGCCAGAGAGAGAGAGAGAGCGGGCACAGACAGCACGTCTGAGGCTCCTGCTGGGGAAAGGCACCAGCACAAGAGGCAGGAGAAACCTCTAAACTGCAAGCTGAGGAAAGCAAGGGGAAACTTCCTACCTTGCAACAGATAGCAAGCAGGGAGAGGCCAGTACTCCCCTTGAAAGGAGGAAAGCAAGGGGAACGACAGGGCACTCTGCATTTGCCAGCACTGCGCCTAGGGGAGATAGAGCCGGGGACAGGTGCAGAATCCCCTGGAATCCACTGGGTAAAGGAAGGCAGCTCTGGGAGCAGCCCTACCCAAGAGGAATATTATTTCTAGGGAAGTTAGGAAGGAAGGACGCTAAGCGACATCAGAAGAGTCAGAGAGACAAGAGGATGGGCTGGCAGAACTGTACAGCTAAGTCCGAGTCACTGCATTGGTGAAGCCGAAGGCGGGAAAGTCCGCAGAGGACCGAAGGTCACCATCCCACCAGCACATGATCGGTTGGTGAGTGGACAGGGTGTAGGGGTGGTGGAGCCCCGCGGAACATCGTAGGCAACAGCTGTGAGTACACCCGTGTCGGGGAACCCCTCTAATAAGAACTCCACTGGAACCTCTCACAAGAATATACCAGCAAAGTCGTGGCAGGCGGGACGAGGGGAGGGGCTACCTAACCGACGGGTGGCACTAGCCAGAAGACCTCGGACATCACATGGCCCCTCCCTTCCGTGGGGTGTACGCCTCCCTTTTAGCTAGGAGACGTTCCCATATGCATTTGGTGAGCCATGGGGGCTTTGGTGCCCTCTTGCCCCCTTTGATCCGTGTTGGGATTACCTCCCTTTGGGCTTGGAGGATCGTCTCCTTCAGGAACGACCACTCTTCTTGGACACCCGACTCCCCTCCCCTCCGGGACCTCTGTGCCTCCCCGACTAGTCTCCTTACCTCACTGAAGTCCGCCCTCCTAAAGTCCAGGGCTGCTGCCTTGCTGCAGGCCTTTGCCACCCTGCGCTGGATGGTGAATCCCAGCAGGCAATGATCCCTGTCGCCCAGGTGGTCGAGCACCCGCAGACCCCTCACCAGGTCATCTCCCATCGCCAGGACCAGGTCCAACAAGGCATCTCCCCTGGTGGGGCTGTGCACCTCCTGGGTTAGATGGAGGTCCTGCATCTCAGCTAGCAACCTGCGTGAGCGGTCAGACCTGGCTGACTGCTCCTCCCAGCAGATGTCTGCAAAGGTCAGATCACCCACGATGACCACATCCTTTGACCTAACTACCTCTGCGAGCTGACTTAAGAAATCCCCGTACAGCTCTTCCCCCTGGATGCGTGCTCTGCAGTAGACCCCCACCATTAAGTCCCTTTCCCCTCGGCCTTCTTGGACTGTAACCCAGAGCACTTCAGCCTGCCCCTCCTCTGACCCCGTGCTGCTAGTTGAGGATGTGTATTCCTCCTTGACGCAGAGCGCCACACCCCACCTCTCCTCCCTGTCCTGTCCCTCCTGTACAGCCTAGAGCTGAGTTACCCCTTAGTGCGGGGCAACGGGTGTGCGCGTCTGCGGGGCGGGCTAGTGCAGCAGACTCCGGGGGCGGGGCTTCAAGCTCATCTGCAACCGTTGCCGCAGAGAGGAACAGTAACGAGTTAAATTAGCGATCCTCTGGTCAGCTCCGGCCGCCCGAGACACCGCGCAGTCAGGAACAACCAAGCTCTGCTCCCTTGAGAGAATTTGGGACTGATTTGGCCAATTTGGGCCCAGACACGGAATTCAAAAGAAAAAAAAAAAGCTGTTTTTTGTCATCAGTTGTGTAG
>NW_005843321.1:183914-204520 GCF_000455745.1 Alligator sinensis | reverse complement strand
TATGCAGGGGGTCGGACTCGATGATCTATTGAGGTCCCTTCCGACCCTAGCATCTATGATTCTATGAATCTATGATCAGAGGACAGGAGAACAGGTTTTATGACGAGAGGCTGAGAACCATGGGACTCTTCAGCCTGGAAAAGTGCAGGCTCAGGGGTGACCTAGTGGCAGCCTATAAGTACATCAGGGGTGTGCATCAGGATCTGGGGGATTCACCAAGGGTAAGTCATGCCTGACCAACCTAATTGCCTTCCATGATTAGATGACTGGCTCTGTGCATGCAGGGAGACCAGTGGATGTCATGTACCTTGATTTTAGCAAGGCTTTTGATACGGTCTCCCACATTTTCATAGGCAAGCTAAGGAAATACAGGCTGAATGAATGGACTGTAAGGTGGATAGAAAACTAGATGGAGCATCAGGCTCAGAGGGTAGAAAGAAATGGCTTGATGTCCAGTTGGCAGCCAGTATCAAGTGGAGTGCCCTGCTATAAAATGTTTCTCCATCTTTAGTAGTAATGTTTATGAGTATTTTTTCTTTCTTGGGTGTGCTTCTATTTAAACTGTGAATTCATGCTCTCTCATGGCCTTTATTTTGCCTTTCTGTTGTGCATGGTCTGTACTTTTAATACATTAACAGATTCATGAACTACAAACAGGTTGAGGCAGTTCAGAAGCAAACAGTCTGAGTGCTGCCCACAGAATCCTTCTGAGCTTCTGAGATGCCTGATATCAAATGAGACTGCTGCAAAATAAGCGTATGATGAAATAAAGAAATAAATGCTGGTTTAGAAGTCCGAGGCATTGGGCAAAGAAGCTGAAATTCAGAACTGCTTGCTTTAATTTAAATGGTGGGCCAGATCCTAATTCACCACTAAGTCAACCTTTACATCTGAGGGGACTTTTGCACATTCTCCAGGGGGAGATGGTGGCAGCGCCTTAATTAGAGTGACTCCAAGAGCCATTCTAATTAAAGTGCCTCCATGTCTCATGTATCAGTGTTCCTGCACTTAAAAATGGTGGCAGGGGTGCTTTGCTTGTTTGATGAGCTTTAGTTCAAGTGCCTCTGCTGCCATTTTTAAGCATGGAGATGCTGATACATGAGATGCAGGAGGCTGCATGGAGCATGGCAAGAAAATGTCACAGACGAGAAGAAAGAATAGAAAATCTTCAGAGTAGTTGGTAAGGAACTGTTTGAATATTCTCTATAAGAACATGTCTACTATACCTGTTATATACTTCATTAAGACTTGATTAATTGAGTATGCTCTGATGCACTGGAATTCCAGTGTCTGGGGAGAGCCAAGGAATATCTAGATCACTGTGGGCCTTCTTATGTAATAATTGTGGGCATCTCCTAGAGCTCTTAACCAATGTTCCCTCTAAGGAGCAACGGTCCATGAGTGCGCTGCCTCAGTCCATGTGTGCGCCGCCTGGGACACTTACTGAAGAGGGCTGGGGGCCAGAGGCCAGGGTCTGGGGCTGGAGCTGGGGGTTGGGCTGGATGCTGGGGGCCAGAAGCTGGGGCCAGGGGCCAGAGGCTGGAGCCAGAAGCTGAGAGTCAGGGGCTGGGGCTGGGGGCCAGGGGCTGGAGCTGGGGGCTGGGGGGTGGAGCGGGGGGCCAGGGGATGGGAGCCGGGGGCCAGAGGCTGGAGCATGGGATTGTTCCATCCTAAATGCAGGACTTTGCACTTGTTCTTGTTGAATCTCATGAGATTTCTTTTGGCCCAATGCTCCAATTTGTCTAGGTCACTCTGAATCCTAACCCTACCCCCCTGCTCCCCATAGCTTGGTGTCATCTGAAGACTTGCTGAGTATACACTTCATGCCTTGCTGAGTATACACTTCATGCCATGATGTGGAAACTATATTTATTTAGTCCAGCAAAAGGTGTAACAAGGCTCTTAGTTACCCAACAGGGAGGTGCCTACAGTGAGTCAATGAAAGTGCTGCAGTCAGGGGTATGTATGAACTCCTGCACTTCCTCAGATTTTGGATTCATACATTCATAGACATTAGGGCTGGAAGGGACCTCAGAAGATCTTCGAGTCCAGCCTCCTGCCCCAAGGGCAGGAAGTCAGCAGGGGTCATAGGATCCCAGCAAGATAATCATCCAAATGACTCTTGAAGACGTTCAAAGTAGGTGCTTGAACCATCTCCAGCGGCAGTCTATTCCAAACCTTGGAGACTCAGACAGTAAAGAAGTTCTTCCTTATTTCTAGCCTGAAACAGTCATGGAGGAGTTTGTGACAGTTTGATCTTGTCCTCCCTTGGGGAGCTCTGGTGAACAGACGTTCACCCAGATCTTGGTGAACACCCCTAATAAACTTATAGGTGGCCACCAGATCATCCCTGAGCCTGTGCTTTTCCAGGCTGAAGAGTCCCATAGCTCTCAGCCTCTCATTATAAGGTCTGCTTTCCTGACCTCTGATCATGTGCATGGCTCTCCTCTGGACTCTCTCAATCTTCTCCACATCCTTTTTTAATTGTGGAACCCAAAACTGGATGCAGTACTCCAGCTGTGGTCTCACCAAGGCCGAGTACAATGGGAGAATGATGTCCTGAGATTTGCTTGAGAAGCATCTATGGATACAAGCCAGCGTTTTGCTCGCTTTACTAGCCGCAGCATCACATTGAAGGCTCATATTCATCTTGTGGTCAATCATGACCCCCAAGTCCCTTTTGTCTATAGTGCTAGCCAGCGTAGCACTGCTGAGCCTATAAGCATGCTGTGGGTTTTTCTTCCAAAGGTAGAGAACTGTAACAGGGAATCCTAGCCCTGTCACCATAAGACAAGTCCTCCCCTTTAAGGCCAGAACTTTCTGGGTATGGAGTGCTGGTAAGCAGGGGGTTAAGTGCTGAGCCTGGCCAGCTAGTCAGCTGACTGGGCGAGCACCAGCCAAAGGGGAAGGAGTGCATCCCAGAGCTCCCTGGAGAGGCTTGATAAGCAGTCCAAAGGCTGGAGGAGGGGAGCTATGAAAGTCCCGGAGAGACAGCAGCCGCCCCAGAGTAAGGACTGTAGCTGATGGTGGGGAGCCAAAGCCTGAACCTGGCATAAATGTAAGCTGGCATGCTGCTTTCCTTAATTGCATTTTTTTGGTGGCAGTTTTTGCCCATGGATGGGACTGTTTATTTTTTTTTTTTTTCCTTTGGTTATTGAATAACACCGGTGGTTTGGGTGAGGCTATTAGGGGAAGGAGGAGGCCCACTACAAAGTGGGGACCCTGGCACCAGTGAAGGTGTGGCTTTTTGGGGGTGCAGACCCTCGTGCCAGAAAGAATGATCTTAAAAGTCTAGGGTGGTCTGGTGCACCTGAGGAGTAATCTTATTTACTTATTTATTTTTCTTTTGTGGACTGGGGTGGTGTGAGTTCAGGGCCATTCTCCAGATTTGAACTTGCAATCCCCTGTCTGTAGGACTGGTGGCTGGGCCTCTGGGCCAGGGAGGCTGGGCTCTAGATTGGAGTAGAAAAGAGGGTCACAAGCCTCAAGATGCCGGAAAAGGCTAGAGCCTTGGAGTCAAACCCTGCGTGGTGGGTTTAGAGGGGGAGGCCTAGCTAGAGAAACTGCGGTCAAGGCCCACTTAGGCAAAAGACCCCAAAATACAATAGGCCGTCTCCCACTCACAAGAACATCAGCATAATAACTTCCATCAAGACATGGCAGATGAGTAGAGAGCGGGACATAAGAACTTTAAAGAAGACTCCAAGGGCGCCCCACATAAGGCATGGATTAACAGGGAAGATGGAGCAGGGGAGGGTGACCTGTTACAAGAGCCCTGCATTTTTTCGGTGTTAAACACCATCAGGTTCTCGTCCGCTCATTTCCTGAGCCTGTCAAGGTTAGCCTGTATTGTCTTCCTGTCCTCGGGTATGGATGCTTTATCCCAAAGTTTGGTGTTATCGGTGAACTTGGCCAGTCTGCTTCTGATGCCAATATGCACATCATTAATGAAGATGTTGAATAATATAGGCCCAAGGACAGTGTGGATATCGCACTCAGGATGGTGGAGGAGGTGTTTTTTGTGGTGTCGGGATCCAAATTGCTCAGAGGGGAGATGACTAGCTGGCTCAATCCTTGTTGCTGGTGGCAGGTACATGTGTACCTCCAGGCAGAGGAATGGGGAGGGGCTGGGGTTGTGCTGCCCCAGGCCCCTTCCTGACCATGCACCTCAAGGCACATGTGCAGCTGTCACTGCAGAGGCTCTGGACCCCAGTGCAGCTGTTTGTAGCCTCCTGGCTGCCTGCCACAGTTGCCCCAGGCTATGGGCAGCTGCTGCCTGCCAGGAAGTCTAGGCTGCTTGCAGCAGGGCTTGCAGCCTCCCAGCTGCCTGCTGTAGGAAGTCTGGGGTTTCATGGCTGGCAACAGCTGCCCAGAGCTTAAGCCAGCTGTGTTGTACTGAGCAAAATGACTCTGCATACCATGCTCTGGTACATGCTGACCCCTGATATAGGCTAAAAATAGAGGTGGGCTTATCCTGGGTCTGATTGTCCTGGTCTTTGATTCCCACCAAAACAGGTGGAGGGTGAGGGGGGCAGGGAAGGACAGTCATTTACACCCACAATTTGAATGGCAATTAATTGGAATTGGCCCCAATTTTCCCAGGGGAAAATGTTATCTCACAACTTTACAGGAACTTAAAGTGGGACATCGGGCTGTGTAGGTGGCCATTACTCCTGGTTTTCCCCAAGGGTGCCCTGGTGAACAGTTGTTCACTGAGCCCCTGATGTATTCCCTTGATGTAGCAGTAAGCTGCTATGAAGTCCCCTCTCAGCCTTCTCTTTTTCAGACTGAAGGGTCCCAGGCCCCTCAGCCTTTCAATTTATTTTAATGTCAATTGACTTTAATGCAAATGACAACCAGGCTCTTGTCTCAATATGATTTGGGTACTGTAATTCTCTGAACAAATTCTTCAGTTTTGCGGAGTAACAAATGACTGTCAGTGCCTTTGAAGTAACACAACGTTCAGTGGGTTTATCTAGGCTAAACTCAGATTTAAAAAACAAAAAATGGCACAAACTCTCAGCTACCCATGGAAAATGTGGTGGTAGTAATGACTTGCAGGACAAGCACATTTAGAAATAGTTTTTAAAGAATGAATGGACAACTAGCACATGTTCTATGAATATTATAGACCTGAGCACTGTGTGTATTAAGTCTGGGGGAGGGGGTGAACTCATCAAGTGCCACTCTGATTCTCTCCCTGCTGGATCTGCCACTCTCTCCTTTCTGCTCCCTGCCCAGTTTGCTGCATACAACACACAGAGGCTGTGTGATACACATGCTGCAGGTTGGCCACCCCTACTTCAAGTATGTCAGTGGACACTATGTAGGTGGGTATACATAGTTAATGTTCTCTTAGACTCTCTACCAATGCATTTACCACTTATTAAAATGCCTGTAAGTTGTTCACTGAGCTCTTACTGAGCTGTACGGGTGTGTGAAGTAGGCTGTACTCAGTTTGGATTCAACTGGGGACAGTGATTCAATTTGTTGATTTGGATCACTGTCCCTGATTTCGATTTGGCCGAATCTGAAGATTTAGTTGCTGATTTGGAGAATCAGCGATTCAGACATAGACACAGATTTAAATGTTTGTTTGGTTTTTTTTTTTTTTTCACGTACCTTGAGTAACCAGGCATGGCTCATGAACCCTGTGATGCTGCGGCAGATGGAGCCTCCCACAAGGGTGCAGGGGCGGGGGCCCACATGCTCGGCAATGAACCGGAAGTACTACTGGTCCACTTCTGGGTCCACTAGGAAGCATGTGGGCGCCCCCCCCCCCCGGAGTCCCCCCACATCCATTCAGCTTGGCAATCAGCTGCAGGGGGACCCTGGGTGCCCTCGCAGACCCAGGAGGCAGCAGTTGCTGAGCCAGGGGGACATAGGGGGGTGGGGGGTGGGCCCTGCGCGCTCCCTGGGAGACCCGGAAGTGGACTGGAAGTGCTTCTGGTCCACTTCCAGGTCCGCTGCCGAGTGCACTGGGGAGCCCCCTGTGCTTCTGTGGGACACTCCATGCACCCCAGCGTTGCAGCATTCATGAACTACCTCATACCTTGAGGTATGTAGAAAACACCTTTAAAGCTGTGTCTATGTCTGAATCGCTGAATCTCTCCAAGTCTATTTGGAGGGTTCCGATTTTGCTTCGGAGAGATTAAAGGGTCTCCTGATTCAATTCCAATTCAGCCACTGAATTGGGCCGAATCTCTGCCAAGTCGAGTTAGGGACCGAAGCTTTGCACAGCCCTACTGAGATGCCCTAATGCAAGGGTAGCTTTGAGTCCCTGTTTTGCCTTTCTTCAGATGCTTTCTTCCCTTCAGTGTTTTTTGCCTGCTACTGTTTTCCTCCTTGTGCATCTGGGGGTGACACAAATGTACCTGTCGCTGACCTATAGCTGACCTTCTGTTTTAAGAGCAAATATACAATATGCCAGACAGTTCCCCACTACTCTGCTATTTGACTTATGGCATAACAGTGGTGTAACTGGGGTGTGGGGGTGGGGGGCAGAAATAGCAGCTGCCACAGGTGATTTCCCCATGTGCTGCTACTGCCAGGACATATAGCTACCCTGTTATGGCTCTGCTTCATAATGTACTTAATATTGCTGAACAAGTTTTGTTAAGCAGCTGTACCTGTAATAAGCAGTATAACATGCTTTATAGACATGGCAAAGAATGCCACCTAGTGGCATGTGGGAACATGGAATCCTCTAATTCCAACTAGTTCTATAAAATTATTCTCCTGCAGGTTTTGATTGCTGCATTTAAGTAGATTCTCAGTAGATGTCTACACAAGATGCGTAACTGCACAGTAGCATAGCTTACTATGCAGTAAGAATGTGCACTTACACATGGACATGCTTGCTATGCAGTAAGTCTCACTAATCATGAGTCAATTTGTACCTACAAATGCACATGCCCTCAGATTTGTGTACGGGGGTGGGTGCTGGCTGCGCACTGTGGGGTCAGGGCTCCCTGCCCTATTGCCCTCACCTTGGGGCCTCCACGGCCCAGCAGGTGAGACCTGGCACAGCAGGGCAGAGTGGGGTAGGGAAGCTTGATGTCACTGCTGTGGGCCCTGTGCCACCCTGTCAAGGTGCCCCCTGCCCACCTGGCAGCAGCAAGGGGCACAACCCTGCACCACCACTGTCACTGCTGCAGGGTACACATTGCCAGGGAGGCATTTGGCTTATGGTGGTGGTGCCAAATTTTCCTGCCTGGCCTTGCTCTGCCCTGCTGTGCCAGGTCTTGCCAGCTGGGCTGTGGAGGACCTGGGGTGAGGGCAGCAAGGTGAGGAGCCTGAACCCGCAGTGGGCAGCTCACATCTGCACCCTGTATGAGTTACACTCTGACTGTACCACCCACAGGGAAGGGGGAGCTGGGCTCTGCACTCCATTCCACTCTACCACAGCAGCTGCCTCCTGTGGACTGGGTAGCTGTGGGTGGGGAGTGAGGAGCACCAGCGTTGGGGGGGGAGGGGTGTGTGTGTGTGACAGATTTGGGGGTTTTTAATCAGAGAATTTGTATGTATTTATCAGAGAATTTACAACTTTAAACAGATAAAACTAGGATCCCTGGTCACGAGGAGCTGCATTTTTAAACTACATAGGACAGTGGTTCCCAAACTCTGATATTGCGCACCACCAATTTAAAATGACCACTAACCTTAAGTACCATCAGCAAACTTTTTGCCAGATAAAGTAATTGTAATAAATCTGTAAACGCATACCACTGGTACTACCTGTGCTACAGATCGGGAACCGCTGACATAAGAGATGCAGGTGGCTCCCAAGATACTTTTTTGGCGACCCCTGATTATATACTGATATATGAATCTTTTAATTTGCAATTTTTTTTTCTCTCGATTTTCCAGCAAACCATTGAACAAATCCAGGGTCTATTATTACAAGCAAAGGTTACTTTTAAATGAAAGTGAATCTGCCTTGTGTGGTGGTGCTTCATCCTTTCACTTAACTCCAGGCACTCCTGTTCTACTTCTAGGCAGTGTTCCCTCTAAGGTGTGTGCCATGTGCGCCCATACAAGGCTTCCAGGCACATCTGTGCGGGGACACACACACACACACACACACACACACACACACACTCTGAAGTTTAGAGGGAATGCTGGTTCTAGGAGGGTTTATTTCAAGGCCCAGTGATTATCTGGATGATGGTGGTGAAACATTCTTGCCTCTGTACCAATAAATAAGGTTCAGTAGCTTGTGTGGCAGAACGTGAGGGGCTTTGTAGAGGCAGTTCCATTTCTTATGCACTAGACTACTACTAGTTGTAGCTCTGCATTTATGCTTGTGGGAGCTACTAAGTGATTGTTCCTATATGTTTGTATGAATGTAAGTGCACAGTACAAAGAAATGGCATGCCTCAAACAAAAGTCATTTGTGCAGCCCACTACATTTCTCCATTGGATGTTATAATCTGGGTGGATAATGGATGCTACTCTTTGATATGAGCAACACAGTCAGTAAAATAAATAATGGAAGGTATTATGACGTACACAAATGGAAACCCAAGAACCTACCCTTTGGAGGTCAGCTTGCGGAGGTAGTTAAGTCAAGGGACATGGTCATCATGGGTGACCAACTACCTGGACATCTGCTGGGAGGAGCAGTCACTCAGGTCTGACTACTCACGTAGGTTCCTAGCTGAGATACAGGACCTCCACCTTACCTAGGAGGTGCACGGTCCCACCAGGGGAAATGCCTTGCTGGACCTGATCCTGGCCACAAGTGACACCCTGGTGAAGGGACTGTGAGTTTTCAACCACCTGGGCGATGGTAATCATCACCTACTGGAATGACACCCTGCGCTGGATGGTGAAAAGGCCTGCAGCAAGGCAGTATCCCTGGACTTCAGGAGGGACGATTTCAATGAGATTAAGGAGACTAGTCAAGGAGGCACTGAGGTCCCAGAGGGCAGGGGAGTTGGGAGTCCAAGATGAGTGGTCGTTCCTTAAGGAGATAATCCTCTGAGCCCAAAGGGTGACAGTCCCAACGTGAACCAAAGGGGGAAAGAGCGCTCAAAAGCCCCCATGGCTCAGAGGCATTCAGGAACATCTGAAAGCTAAAAAGGAGGTGTACACCCTGGAAGGAAGGGGCCATCACCAGGGAGGATTATACCTCTGTTGCTCGAGACTGTAGGGGGGCTGTTAGGAAGACCAAGGTGGAGACAGAACTAGGACTAGCAACCAGGATCAAAGATAACAAGAAGTCCTTTTTTGAATATGTAGGGAGTAAAAACAAGGCACTGGGTAATGTCAGGCCCCTGTGGACACGGTTGGCAACCTGGTGATTGCACCAGATGATAAAGCTGACCTCTTTAACAAATCCTTTGCCTCCCATTTTTCTGAGCAGGGACTGGGACATTTTTCCCCGCCCCCCCACCAGGATTCCGGACAGACTCGGGAGAGGCACAGCCAGGCCTAGGGTCAGAGAGTGAATAGTTTAGGGAACTTCTGGTGGGGTTGAATGTGTTTTAAATCGGCAGGTCCAGATGATCTCCACCCCAGGGTGCTGAGGGAATTGGCAGGGGTCATTGTGTGACCCCTGGCACAGCTTTATAAGCACTTGTGGTGCTTTGGCCAGGTGCCAGAGGACTAGAAAAGGGGCTAATGTGGTCCCCAATTTCAAAAAAGGGAGGAAGGAGGACCCAGGAAACTATAGACCTGTTAGTCTTACCTCAGTCTTGGGGAAGCTCTCTTGAGAGAATAATCTAGGAGCACATCTGCAAGGGACCAGCAGGGGAGATTGTTTAGGGGCAACCAACCTGGTTGCCTTTTACAATTAGGTCATAAAATCCTTAGATGCAGGGGTAGCAGTGGATGTAGTCTTTCTGGACTTTAGGAAGGCCTTCAACACTGTCTCTCGCCCCATTCTCATCAAAAAAAATTAGGTAGGCATTGATGCCTACACAGTCGGATGGGTCACGAATTGGCTGGAGGGCTGCACCCAGAGTAGTGGTGGATGAGTCATTTTTTGTCCTGGAGGGATGTGGGCATTGGGGTCCCCCAGGGCTCTTGCCTTGGGCCTGCACTGTTCAACATCTTCATCAGCGATTTGAATGAGGGGTTGAAAAGCACCTTGATCAAATTCACAGATGACACTAAGATGTGGGGAGAGGTGGGCATGATAGAAGGGAGGGACAGGCTACAACTAGATCTGGACGGGTTACAGGGGTGGGAGGATGAGAATAGGATGGGATTCAATACTGACAAGTGCAAGGTACTGCACCTAGGGAGGAAGAATCAGCAGCATACCTATAGGCTGGGGAACTCCCTTCCCATCAACACAGGCAGAAAAGGACCTTGGAGTCCATCTTGAAATCAATAATAACATGGCCCGCCAATGTGAGGACGCAGTCAGTAAGGCTAACCGCACCTTACTGTGCATCCACAGATGCATCTCAAGCAGGTCCAAGGAGGTGAGTGATCCTCCCCCTCTATGCAACGTTGGTCAGGCCACAGTTGGAGTACTGCATCCAGTTCTGGTCGCTGCACTTCAGGAGGGATGTGGACAGCATTGAAAGGGTCCAAAGGAGGGCCACTTGCATGGTCAGGGGACAGCAGGACAGGCCCTATGAAGAGAGGCTAAGGGACCTGAACCTGTTCAGCCTCCACAAGAGAAGGCTGAGAGGGGATCTGGTGGCTGTCTATAAGCTTACCAGGGGGGATCTGCGGGGAATGGGAGAGTCCCTGTTCCCCTGACCACTACCAGGAGTAACTAGGAATAACGGCCACAAGTTGTTTGAGTAGGTTCAGGCTAGACATCAGGAAGCACTACTTCACAGTCAGGGTGGCTAGGATCTGTAACCAACTTCCAAGGGAAGTGGTGCTCACTTCTACCCTGGGGGTCTTCAAAAGGAGGCTAGATAATCATCTAGCTGGAGTCGTTTGACCCCAGCGTTCTTTTCTGCCCATGGCAGGGGGTTGGACTTGATGATCTGCTTAGGTCCCTTCCAACCCTACCAACTATGAAACCCCTCTACCTTTTGTTTCATATAATTCATGCTTGAATCAGGCACGCAAGCCTAAATCCCTGTGCTATTATGTTTAGACTATTGCAAATAGTTTAAACTCTGCTTGACTTCTGAATTATGTTCAGCACTATCGCGTGAATGGTAGAAAATGCTTTGTTTGTATTATAACCACTTAGAACTCCCACTGGAGATGGGGGGGGGGGGAGGAATGATTTCTAACAAGCTCGCTCTCTTTTCTAAAGCTTGTTGTCAAATCAATTACTTTGCCTATAATAGTTTCTTCTTTATATATCACAGAATCGGAGGACTGCAAGATCATCAAGTCTGGTCCCCTGCCATGGGTAGATCGTTATTGGGCTCAAACAAGATCAACAAGGTGATTATCCAGCCTCCTCTTGAACACCTCCAGGGATGGTGACTGCACCACTTCTGCTGGGATTGTGCTCTAGATTCTAGTTACCCTTAAGGGAAAGAAGTTTCTTTATGTCCAGCCTAAATTTTCCCTCAATTAGCTTGTGCCCATTGGTCCTCATCCTTCCAAGGGGTGCATTCTTGAAGAGTTGCTCCCTTAGATGTTAGTGCTCACCCCTGATGTACTTGTAGGAGGCTATGAAGTCACCTTTCAGCCTTCTCTTACTCAGACTGAACAGGCCCAATACCCAGAGTCTTTCCTCATAGGGCCCACCCTCCAGACCCCTAATCATATGGGTGCCCCCTCTCTGTACTCTCTCTCAAGATTATCCACATTGAGCAGGATGGCCAATCTTATCCTCAGCTCTCCTTTATACTTGCCTGCCATGACTTGGATAAAAAAGGGAAAAGGAAGGAGGTTAATATTTTTAGTTGTTCTTGGATAGATTAATGCCACTCAGATGTTAAATGCTCACAGTATAAGGTTTTTTTTATTTCTAGCTTAACAGTGCTGAAATAACAATGTTCTTGCCAATTACTTCATTGGCAAAGTAGGCAGTGTTACAATCAAGAGTCCTTCAGATTAGTTACTTTGTATACATTGGGCAGAGATTCTTCACTGCTAATTACCTCATTAGCGGCGCACACCCTCAGCATCTCTCATTCTCTGCATGTGCATGATCCAGAGGGTAGTCTCCTGCCACTCTCTCCCTCTCAACTGGATTTCCTGCTCCCAGTTTCCACACTCCCACTGGAATCCACTCTTGGGATTAACCCCAGACCCCTTTTATCTTGATGAGGAGCATGATTTCTCCTCCTTAAAGGTCCCAGGGGAATTTGCTGCCTGGCACTTCAGACTCCTTCCCCCTCAACTTGCTGGCAGAGCCAGTCTTTTTGCTGCGTCACTTGAGGATCCACCACTCGGTGTTTCGGGTTCCCCTGCCCTCACCTGCACAGTGGGGATCACCGGCAGGGCAAGCCTCTTTGTTGCTGATCTGCCATGCCTCTCGGGGATCCGTCACCTGGTGTCTCTGCTCCTCCTGCCTTTGTCAATATGACAAGGTTCCCGGGAAGGCAAACTTTGTCACTGACCTGCTGCATATTTCAGGAGCCTCCCTCTTCTTGGAGTTCTTTCTTCTTCCTGGTAGGTTTCCCTCCCTCTGAGTGCATCACCACTCCTTGCTCTTCCTCCTGGTGACCGAAGGCAAAAGTTCTTTTCCCTGCTGCCATTTTCCATTTGGCAGGCTAATCACCTGGTTCTCTCCCAGGTGTGCAATTTCTCCCACCTGGCAGGATTCATCATCAAGTCAATCTGGCCCGACCTTGTCTAAGTAACAAGGCTCTGGCCGGAGTCCCTGTTACACACATCTTTCCCGAAGTGCAGTGCCCAGAGCTGGACACGGTAATTAAGCTGTGGCCTCACCAACGCCAAACAGAGGGAGAAGCACCTCCCTGATCTACTGGCAACACAGCAGATAATACACACCAGAGTTCTGTTTACCCTGCTGGTGACTTCATTGCACTGGCTCATGTTCTTCTTCTGGTCGGTTGTGACCTCCAAGTCCTGTTCAGATGCTGTGCCAGCCAGTGGACCACCACCCATCATGTAGTTATGGTGAAGGTTTTTCCTACCCAGATGAGATTTAACAGGGAAAAGTGATGGGGTTCTTCATCTGGTTCTGTTCAGCCTATAGAACCAGTCTGTCAACATCATCCTGGATCCTTACTCTATCCTCGGATGTGCCTGCATTTCCCCACGGCTTGGTATCATCCACAAACTTAATCATTGAGCTTCCCACACCCTCATCCAAGTAACTGATAAATGTGTTAAAGAGCATGGGTCCAAGCACCAATCCCTAGGGGGCACCAAGTCAGTGTCTGGGATTGGCCCTTAAGCCAGTTGTCCACCCGCCTCACTGTAGACTGGCCCAGCCCACTACCCTCCAATTTTAATTGAGATAATCTCATGGGAAATGGAGTCAAAGGCTCTATGGAAGTCGAAGTAAATGATATAAACCTCATGTCCCTTGTGCAGTTGGTTAGTTACCTGGTCATAAAAGGACACCAGATTTGTCGGGCATGATCTACTCTTGACAAAGCCATGCTGGTTGCTTCTTAATACCCCACCAGTTACAAGCTTGTAATTGATGGCTTCTTTAACCATTTTTTTTCCCAGGACTATAGTCAGACTGACCAGTCTATAGTTTGCAGGGTCATCCCTCTTCCCTTTCTTAAAGATGGGTAGCATGTTGGCTCTCTCCCAGTCATTTGGGACCACTCCCGAGTCCTGCGACTCTTCAAACAGCTACAGTTCTTTCAGAACTCTCGGATGCAGATCATCTGGCCCAGCAGACTTGAAAACATCCAAAAGTTTCATATATTCAGCGAATCATTTTTTGAGGCAAGCTACAGTCTGTAGATTATCCATCACTTCAGCACTGATTGTTCTATATGACTGGCTACTAAAGAGACTCAGGGCACCTATACATGTAGTGCTCCAATGTGTACTAGTTGTACAATGTGTACAACTCACTGTGTTTGTGAGTCTGCTGGAGCATGGTAATTAGCGTGCTGCAGCAGCCTCTGTGCCACAAGTATTCGGTGTCCCCACATTTCAAAATGGCAGCAGGGGTGCTTTAACCAACGCTTGCCAAATGAGCTTTAGTTAAAGTGCCCCCAATAACATTTTGAAGTGCTGGATTATGAATACATGCGACACTGCAGGCACTTTAATTAGAGCAGATCTGAGAGCTGCTCTAATTAAAGCACCCACACCCATTAGCAGGCAAACTGGCTTTTTAGCCAGGCCAGGCCTCCCTGGAACTAAGCAACAAAATTGAACAGAGTGCCTTATGTGGCACTGGGAGATGTGAGTGCTGTGATTGGGCACTGGGTGAGCAGGGCACAACAGTTTCCCTATAACAAATGTGGCTGGCACAGTGCCAGGGGATTGGACAATTTGGGATGAGAAGTTACAAAAGTGATGGACAAACAAGGGAACACGTGTATTTTGTGTTGTCACCCTGGGGAGACGGGAGCAACCTTGGAATTCTTGTTTGAACAATGGGGATTCCAGAAACTAAATTCCCATACACCCAGCAGAGGATCTGAGGTCAGTACCACCAAAGGTCGCTGTTGTAACATCTGAAGGAACTGTTTGCCAGGTCATATTATGGGGAGGGAACCTGTAATAAAGATTAGGGATTGCTATTAAAGTTTACTTGGTACCAAATCAGACAAGGGGCTGTGTCAGTCCTTGGGGGGGCTCTGGCAAAAAGAATCCTAGTATGGCAGCGGGGGCACTTTAACGAAAGCTCTTCAAATGAGCTTTAGTTCAAAATGGCAGTAAGGACACTAAGTGTTAGGTGCTGAATACATGCGACACTGTGGGCACTCTAATTAGAGCAGATCTGAGAGATACTCTAATTAAAGCGCCCCTACCCCCTCCACTCTGGAGCACATGTATGGACGCTCTCATGTGTTTGTTTTCTGTTCCCTGATTTGATTTGCCTTCAGCTATTTTTGTTTGTGCTCTGGCAGCTCAGGTGGGATTTGACTTGGTGAAAAAGGCCTCATGTGCATTCTTTATTGGTTAAATAGAACCATTTCAGGTTGGCAGAATTTGAACGAGTATTTGCACACAGTGGGTGTGTCTCTGCATGAGCTTTAATGCACATTAGTTTGTTTTAATGCGCATTAAAGCAACACAGAAAATGCATTTTTGCTAATGCACATTAAAATAGGCTAATGTGCCTTTTTCTAGTTCCTCCAATGGAGTGCACTTTTACACATGGTCTGAGGATGTGGGGGCAGGAGGAGGGGAGGAGGCAGCTCTGAGAGCCACTCTAATTAAAGCGCTGCCATGTCTAATGTATCAATGTCCCCATGCTTAAAAATGGTGGTGGGGGCACTTGAACTAAAGCTCATTGAATGAATTTCAGTTCAAGTGCCCCCACCACCATTTTTTTTTTTTTAAGCATGGGGACTCTGATAACGAGGTGTAGGAGACTGCTGGAGCATGGCAATTACTGTGCTCCAGCAGACTCAATTAATCCAGTCTACTCCAATGCACTGGAATTCTAGTGTGTCGGAGCAGCCTCCATGCCTATGTACAGGCACCCAGGGCACTAAATTTAATGTACATTAGCAAAAGCACATTAATAAATGTGTAGATGCACCCTGTGCTTTGATATATAAAATCACTCCTCCTTTCTAATTGTGTTTTGCCTCAGGCTTAGTTCATGCTACAGAAGTAGGATGAGAGAAGTAAAATTTCTCTTAAAGAAATATAGGACATCGGAAAGAGAGAACCAGTGTGTGTCAAACTCCAGGGATTTGGTCCATGAAATCTGTATTTGTGGTGAAGGGGCTCAGTGATTGATGCATCTGACTCTAGATTTCCTTTTCTCTAAGAGGTGTGTGTTGGTTGGTTGCATATACAATAATTTGTCCAGGAATGTATTTGTTATGGACTTGCAAATTGGCCAGCTCATGGGGATAGGATCTAATGGAAGTTCCTCTGAGGTCTGTCACCCAGACCTCTTGTTTGAATGCTCAGAAATGAAAGACTACCACCTAGGAAGGAGAGGGCTGGGTCAGTCACCTCTGCTTCTAGAGAGACGGTGGCAGTAAGTAGATTCTTCTGCCTTCTTTCACATGGGTATAGGACTAGGCTGAAAGTGACCAAATGCATCTGTGGTATAACTCTGTGAATTTCAATGAAGTTAACAAAAGGTATAAACTTGGACCATAGTCTCTTACTATTCTAAACTTTAGGAGCTAAAGGGTGTGTACAGAAGTTGGGTTGGTTCCCCCCCCCCCCCCAACCATTTTAAAGTGCTTTATTGCCATGACTTAACAGAAGTGCACAGCTTTACAGTACTTTAAAAATAAGTACAGCACTTTAAATTAACCCTTCTTAAATGAGGTATGGCCAGAGCTGCTTCTTTGTGGAACACTCCCTACTTTCTAGCCTGGAAAGTGCAGGGAGGCTCAGAGACCCCACCCCTCCCACCAAACACTGCACTTCTGTCATGTTTAGGAGCGCTGTAACTTTATAGTTCTATAAAAAGTGCTCTAAATTACAGCACTGTAAAACATGCACAGAATACTTCTGTACACACCCTAAACTTGCTTTTGTTGTAATGTTCAACATATTGCCAGCTGATAATAGTTAGGCTTGTGGAACTGTCTGAACTGCATGGAGAGTTTGTATGTAAATAGGTCCATCTCTGTTTTCTCATCTTCTCTCTCCCTGCCTCCCTACACCATGTTTTTTAATTTTACCTGCTGTACCTTGTTGCTAACCTTGGCTATAAACCAGGGGCAGGTAAAATACAGTCCACAGGCTAGATTCAACCCACCAGACCATTCTATCCAGCCTGTGGGGTCACTAAAAAATTTAGAAAATGTAATATTTATCTGCTCCTAGATGCCTGTCAAAGATGACAGGAGCCAGGGGCAGTAGGAGCCAGCAACAAGGCTGGTCCAGCCCCATCCCACCCCCGCCCCCACCAACTGGAAGCCTCTGCCTGCCCTGGCTTTAACTGCATCTCTGCATGCCTGCTCCAGCACCACATGGCATCACTAGACTGCGGGAGCACCCTGGGGCCAGGAAGGGGAGGGTGTGTGTGTGTGTGTGTGTGTGTGTGTGTGTGTGTGTGTGTGTGTGCAGTGAGGAAGGGAGAGAGACAGAAAGCAATGAGAGAGAGGGGGTGTGTGTGTGTGTGTGTGTGTGTGTGTTCATAGGGCAAGTCCCACGAGCACACCCCACCATACATGCAAACCCTCACACCCCCAGTCACTCTTTACCCTCCCCCACACCCCACATACCCACACATCCACAAACCTTTACCCACCCCATGCCTTCCACCTCTGCACAACATACAAGAGTAAGACTTCATTTTAAGCTATTGTACAATTACCTCTGTGTGCACTACAGAAACACATGTAAATCAGGACAAAAATGTGATTTTTAAAATCAAATTAATAAATGTTGTAGATGTTTGGTGTGTGTTTTTAAAGAACATAATTTGGTATTTTTCTGGTTCTGAGATGGCAAACCCCTTGCTGAAAGGAGTACTCCTGAGGGCAAGGGGAGGGACTTCTGGTGGCAAATGCTGGGGGTTAGTGGGCAGGACTTCTGGTCCTAAGATGGCAACCAGGGGGTGGGGCACCTGTCAGGGGGCAGGGCTACCCATGTGGTCCTGGACAGCTTGCCAAAACTCAGCAAGCAGCCTTCCTCCTGAAATAATTGCCCTCCCCTGCTATAAATTCTTGGGAGCAGAGATCATGTCTCTTACTGTATGTTGATACAGTGCTTACTAGAGTGTCACCTGTGACTTCTGATAGGACCCGATAATATAAACCACAAGCATTACGTTTGCAAACTCTAGTGCTCAGAAATCGGACAGTTCCAGAATGGAGGTTGTCTTTGCAACTTTACATTTGCTAAGCCCTATAAAGGGACTGAAGTAATTGATGTTAGCTTTTATTTTATGAGCCCTTTTTAAAGCTAGACTGGGACTAGAACTCATAGTGTATGAGTATATTTTAATCTTTTTGGCCGTGGAAGGACGCACACAAATCACAGCCCACACTGCTACTTCTTCCACTACTGGAGTAATTGGTTGTAAAAGTAGGCTGTTACCCTCTGTAAAGACCAGGTGCCAGCAACTTATGGCTTGTGGACTAGATCCAGCATGTGGGACCTTTATATCCAACCCATGGATGTGGGGCTTCAGCAGCATTTGGCAGCAGGGAGGAGAGGAAACACCTTTTGGAGGCTCTTTCCACACATTTTGCAGGCAGTTTGCCCATGCCACCGAGGGGACATAGGCGGATTAAGTGTGGACCTGTGGCCAGGGATGGCCACGGCTTCTGCCCAGAGCCTAGGGGACAGCATGTTCTGCCACTGCTTCTGCTGCACTGGCTGGGGACAAAGCCCATGGCTGTGGGGCAAGGCATGGGTCAGGGGGGCCCAGGCCATGGAGGGGGGAGGTGGGGGCCCAGGCCCAGAGCCCCAATGAATCTTAATCTGCCCCTGCAAGAAGAGACCAATGGCAACAGCAACCGGATCCTAGTGCCCACTTAGCTCTGACCCAAGGTGGGTCAGTCCAGCCTGCAGGAAGAAAAGGCTGCCTACTACAGACCATTCACGTAACGGTATCACAGTACATGTTTGGTTGGCGGAGCAGGGGGTGTCACTACTGTCATGACTTGTTGCTACAAATATGAGTACCCATGTATTCTTTAGAATGAGTGATACCCTGCATAGGAACCAAAAAATATGGTAACCCGACTTTCTTTTAAAAGTAACTGTAAACTCTAAACTGTGTCTTTTCTCCGATGTCCCAGGGATGGTGATCTGAAAAGGCCTGTCACTGAACTGTTTAAGGAAGATCAGCAGAAGAAACACAGTAAGATGAGAATGGGAAATGGATCAGGTAGATCTGCTTGATGTCCAGCTCTTGTGAACACAGTCCCATGTGGTCCAGGGTTTGGGGCTTGGCCCTGAACAGCTCTGAAGTGAGCTGCACAGCATGCCATCTGCTTTGTTGCCTTCCCTCTAGCACCTATTGGATAATAAACATAATTGTATTTTTAGTATACATAATTTTTCTCCTACAAACTGGAGAATTCAGGAGGAAGAATAAAAAGGTGAAAACTTGAATCACAAGGGTGGACACCTGATACATATTATAAGTGCTAACTGGAAAAGAGACCTAGAAAAAAAGGAAAACTCTATAACCCCTCTAGAACAGGGCATAGTTACTACAGGCAACCCTCGCTTAATGCTGTTTTGCTTAGCACTATTTTGCTGTAACGCTCATTTGAAATTGATACCTGATTTCACTTAGTGCTCAGCAAGTTTCATTGTAATGCTCGTGGTCGCCATCCTGGGTCATTAAAAACAATTGCAGTTGCCTTCTTGGGTTGTCAAATAATTTTGGTTTCATTTAACGCTCGTTTTGCTTAATGCTCAATTTTTCAGGAACTGATTAAGAGCACTAAGAAGAGGTTGCCTGCAGCTGCTTTCAATGAAATGGTATGATGTGACCTTCTATGTAACGTAACCTGCAGGCCGTTTCCAAACTCAGTGGCCACAAGAGGATGCTGTAGGGCCTGTGATTGTACTCAGACTAATGCATTCTTTTGGAGGGAGTGTGGGTTGGTGTCATACAACTCAGTAATTGGCTTGCTCTGTGCTTATTATATTTTCTTTGGACTCTTGGGTCTTAGCTGGAACCTTACATTTTTGAGAATTGCCAATGCTAAGATGCTATCCTCAGCTGTGGGCTACGTTGCTGCGATGCAAAAAACTGCAGGTCCACCTGTTTTGGCAGTAAAATGACAATTTTCCTGTATAATACCCTGCCAATAGGAAGCTCAGAGACGAGGCATCCTGGTCCCTGTACCTCTGTGGATTACAGCTAATATTTCTGTGGCCTTTGCAGGGCTTATTATGAACCAGGATCACCAACAAGCAACCGCAAGGATTGCTGTTGTTTCCCCCCCAAGATAACTGAGAGGCTGTGCAAGGTCTAACTCCATCCATCCAAATGTGAAAATCTCAGTCTTAAGGGAGATACCTAGTTATGTAGGGTTATCTTCTTGCCATGCCTAATCAACAGTAAGGAGCAGTCCCTGAATTACCTCTATAGCAAGTAAAGTGGGGACAGGAGAGCTTACTTGAATTTAGTTCTCCATATGTTGCAAACCTGGTATGTTCTTGAAAGTAACTTGTTGCTTGTTATTGCAATGACCAAATGTTACATTTGTCCCTGAACACACTAGGTTCTTTTAGGGGTTTAGGTTGTAGCCGTGTTGGTCTAAGGATATAGGCAGACAAGGTTCCTTGGGGGAATTTGATATCTTTTTATTAGACCAACCCAAATGGTTGGAGAATAGTTATTAAGCAAGCTTTCGGGTTCAAAAACCCTTTGTCAGGCTCAGGAAGCTGCAGCAGTTGGTGTGTGCTCTTCCTGGATGGAATGAAAAGTAAACAAGCCAGGGGCTGGGCTGGGCTGGGGAGTCAGTTGCCAGGCAGATGATAATGTATCACCAGAACAAATCCAACCATGGGACCCTAACTGAGGAAATATCAGGTTTCGTTGAATCAATCCTAAAACCGCTTGTCACCCACAGAGCAAGTTTTGTACAAGACACTACAGACTTTCTACGGAAACTTAAAAACATAGACCCCCT
>NW_005843321.1:181608-182528 GCF_000455745.1 Alligator sinensis | reverse complement strand
GCCTGACGAAGGGTTTTTGAACCCGAAAGCTTGCTTAATAAATATTCTCCAACTATTTGGGTTGGTCTAATAAAAGATATCAAAATTCACCCAAAGAACCTTGTCTGCCTCTCCCAAGGAGACATTTGAGGGCATAAAGCTAGTTTGGAAGCTGGAGGAAAAAAAAAAAAAAAAAAAGCCAAACAAATCACCCTCTACGCCTTTTTTTCCCCCCAGAGGTGGTTCCAGGTCCAGAATGGGATCAGAGTATAAAAGGTGTAAAAGAACCCCGGCAGACAAGGTTCCTTGGGTGAATTTGATATCTTTTATCAAAAACTTTTGAACTCGAAAGCTTGCTTAATAACTATTCTCCACCCATTTGGGTTGGTCTAATAAAAGATATCAAATTTACCCAAGGAACCTTGTAGACCTTAAGAAGGCCTTTGGCACTGTCTCTCACCCCATTCTCATCAATAAATTAGGCGACTGTGGCACTGATGCCTACAGGTTGGATGGGTAAAAAATTGGCTGATGGGGCGCACTCAGAGAGTAGTGGTGGACGGGTCGTACTCAACCTGGCAAGATGTGAGCAGTGGGATCCCCCAGGTCTCAGTCCTTGGGCCCACACTGTTGAACATTTTCATCAGCGACTTGAACGAGGGGGTTGAAAGCACGTTGTTCAAGTTTGCTGATGACACTAAGATGTGGGGCAAGGTGGACACACTTGAAGAGAGAGAGCGGCTGCAACTAGATTTAGACAGACTACAAAAGTGGGCAGATGAGAATAGGATGGGGTTCAACGTAGACAAATGCAGGGTGCTGCACCTTGGGAGAAGGAATCCGCAGCATACATACGGGCTGGGGAGTTCCCTTCTTGAAAGCACAGAGGCAGAAAGGGATCTTGGAGTCATTATTGACTCCAAGATGAACATGAGCCACCA
>NW_005843321.1:153552-176772 GCF_000455745.1 Alligator sinensis | reverse complement strand
TATGTTTTTAAGTTTCCGTAGAAAGTCTGTAGTGTCTTGTACAAAACTTGCTCTGTGGGTGACAAGCGGTTTTAGGATTGATTCAACGAAACCTGATATTTCCTCAGTTAGGGTCCCATGGTTGGATATGATAGGTCTGCCAGGGTTCCCTTGTTTGTGGATTTTAGGGAGCAAGTAAAAAGTCCCCGGGTTAGGTAGCAGGGGCATCAAGGTCTGTAGTTTCTCTTGTAGTCTTGATGGAAATGATTTGATGGTATTGTTGAGTTTTTTGGTGAAAAGGGGAGTAGGATCTTCTTGTAGTTCTTTGTAGTAGGTGGTGTTGGAGAGCTGTCTGTTGGCTTCCTTTATGTAATCCTCATGGTTTAGGATGACTGGTTCCTCCTCTTTATCTGCTGGTTTTATTACTATTTGGTGATTGGATCTTAGAGATTCTATGGCCTTTTTCTCTGGTAGAGAGAGGTGGTTGTGGTGGCGCGCGTTGCTGATTATTTCATTGTTCATTCTTTCCCTGAAGCAGTCAAGGTTAGGGTTTCGTCCACTGTGAGGTGTCCAATCTGATGTTTTTTTGGGCTTTTTGGCATTGATCCTTTCCTGAATGTTGTCAGAGGATGAGTTGTTGTTGTTGGGAGTGGGTTCAGTTTGGTCGTGGAAATATTCTTTGAGGCGCAGGCGTCGGAAGAATTCTTCTAGTTCTCCACATTGAAGTATTTTGTTAGGGTATTTTTCTGGACAGAAATTTAGACCTTTAGAAAGGACAGATTTTTCAGTTTGGGAGAGGGTGAGATTCACTGATAGTGCCAAGTAAAGAAAACCACCCAGAACTTAGAAAGAGGAGGCTACAGGAGGAAGTGGACAACATTTCACACGGTACCTAGGAGCACAAGTATAATGCATAGGGTTACCATATGTCCAGGTTTTTCCATACATGTCCTCTTCTTTTTGAACCCACTGATCTCTGTCCGGGCAGGTTTTTAAAATCTGACCAAATGGCTGGGATTTTGCTTTGCTCCACTGGTGCAAGCAGGGGGAGGGTGATCGGAGGCAGCAGGGAGCACAGACATACCTGTCTGCAGCTGCAGAGGCATGCGCAGACCCATGTGATGCTCTCTGCTGCCTCTGATCAGATTTGCAGAAGTTTAGGGCTGGAAGGGAACTTGTCCTCCACCTGCTCTCACCAGCAGAGCAAAGCAAAATCCTGGACACTTGATCAGGGCAGGTGGGGGCTGGGGCTGGGGCTGGGGCTGTGATGGGGTGGGGGAGATGTCTGCCCCAGCTGCAGAGGCATGCGCAGACCCATGTGATGCTCTCTGCTGCCTCTGATCAGATTTGCAGAAGTTTAGGGCTGGAAGGGAACTTGTCCTCCACCTGCTCTCACCAGCAGAGCAAAGCAAAATCCTGGACACTTGATCAGGGCAGGTGGGGGCTGGGGCTGGGGCTGGGGCTGTGATGGGGTGGGGGAGATGTCTGCCCCTGCGGCGGGGTGGAGGAAGGGGGCAGGGGGCCCTTTGAGGGCAGCAGGGAACTGTGTAGCCTGGTCAGTAGCACAGGGGCTGGTGCCTGTGCTTGCAGGGCCAGAGTGGGCAGGAGATGCTGCCCTGAGGAGAGGGGGAAGAAGTCGAGAGGGGGGCCGTGGCCAGGCTGCCTGGTGCGGCACAGCAGCCCCAGCCCAGGGTGGTGCCACAAGCCTCCTCTCCTCTTTCCTCCCAGACCTGTTCTGCTGCTGCCTGCATGAATCGGAGCCACCGCACTCTGGCTGAGTCAGGATGGCTGGGGGGGCAGGGGGCTGTGGGTTGTGAGTGAGGGGCACCATCATGGCCCAGGGGGGCAGGGTCTTTGCTTTGAGAGTGAGGGGCACTAGCAAGGCTGGGGTCAGTGTGTTAGGAGTGAGGGTTAGCAGCAGGGCTGGGCAAGGCTGTGGCTTAGGAGTGAGGGGCAACAGAATAGGTGGGGGCAGGGCACCAACATGTCACTGCCCCCCCGCCCCCCTTTTCACTGTCATATTCCCCCTGCTCCCCTGCCCTGCATGAGAGGTTTCCTCTTCTGGACTTGGAAATATGGTAACCCCAATAATGTGGAGTACAAATATAATGTGAAGCCTGAAATGCTAAAAGACACAGAACGTGTAAATGTTTTTTAGACAGTCCATTCGGGTCTACTGGCTTTGCTGAAGGATTGACTTCTGGATATGATTGCACTATGTGCATATGCACTCTTAACTATTCATTTGCTAGATTTTAAGTGCTTGATTTCTGGAAATAATCTGGTAGCAGACATCAGTGACTTTGGATGGGCAATGTTTAGTTGTAGAATATGTATTGGAAAGATACAGTCCCTCTTTGCTTTTTTCATTTAGCTATTGAGAATCATACCCCGCATGCCTTCTCTTCTCTCCCCTCCTGTCTTTGGTTTATTGTTCTATTTAAGGATGGCTCTTCAGTAAGCATAACATCCTTGTTTGTGTACAAGGATCATTGTAATCAATTGTCATCAAGGATAGGGTTTGGTACACCCAATCAATGGTATTATACATAATGACTGTGGTATTGACTGGCTTCTAATTTTACAGTATGTTGGGTCCTGTTGAACTTTTAATATGATAATTGAATTATTACTCAGTAGTCATTACTTGTAAGTGACAGTAGATTATTGACATCAATCCGTATCCCTAGGAGCGCATTTCTATTTGGCTGTGAAGAAAATACATTTTTAAAAAAATGTTAACTCTATTAACTGGTATTAAATTGTCATAAAGCAAGTGTGCATATATCACTTCATACACTTTTTTTATATAACGACTACAGATATTATATGCTTTTAATATAATGTGATATAAAGATACTTCAAACACATGAGGTAGCTAATATCTAATATTTTATGTGTATTAACTACTATATACCAACCATCAGCCATGTTGCCTTTTAAGTATCTCATTACTATATCGATTATAGATAGATATAGACCTAAGTATATTTTTATCTATCTATGTACATAAAGCTCTTTATGTGTGTGTACATACATACGCACGTGTGCACGCGCACATACCCACACATCAACATATAAAGATTAATGTCTGTATATATGTATGTGTATGTATACAAAGGTTTGTGTGTATATAGATAGAAATATACTTAATATATATAATGACCGTGGTGGAGGAAGAGAAACATCTTGTATCAGCAATCAGTTGCTTGATTCTTTGCTAACTAATCACCCACATTTATAAATTCTATAGATTATTTTAGATATTGCAGTAGGCATGCTTTAACTTTTGTTCTGCAGCAATTTCGATAGATAGGATACCAACATCACTTGTTTGCCTTGTACAACCAAAAGGTGGCAGCACTCCATTTGTATTCCATGAAACAATTAATGATGGCAAAGGTTATATACTTATTAATATCCACTTGAGAAACTTGAACGTTAATGTTACTTCTTAATGTTATTTATTGAAAAAAAATAACTCCATTTATTGGACAACACTGTTTTTCTTCCTTAGGTGATATAGTTTGAGCAGAAAGGTGCATTATTAGTTTAGGTATCCAGGTTGTAGCTATATTGGTCTAGAGGAAAAGGCAATCACGACTCGTAGTAGAGATGATATCTTTTATTAAACCAACAAGATTTTTGCAAAAAAAATTCTTTAATTGCAAGCTTTCGGGCACAAACACCCTTCTTCAGGCATTGGAGAATAGATTGTAAAAGTTCTCCTGGATAGAAATGAAAGTTTATAAACTGGTTTAGGTGATCAGAAACTAGTTTTAAACCTGTAACGGAACAGACATTCAGTACACATAAACCAGTTCGAGATAAACCTGGTTGAATGTAATATCAGACTTAACTGATTTGGGTCAAACTGGTTTATGCAATGTCTGTCCCAGACCCCTTCCTGGTTTAACTTAAACCAGAGTCTCCCAGCTTCTCAGATGCTTTGCAGCCCTGGGCGGGGCTCTCTGCTCAAGAGCAGGGCTGGCCCTGCTCCTCCACTCCTTGGCTGGTCTGCTTGGTTTCCTCCTGCCCCATTCTCATCCCTTTTCACCACCCCCCCAACTCGCTGCTCAAGCAGGGATCCCTCCCTCGTCTCTCCCATAGCACGGACTGTAGCCAGCATGCGGTTTGCTAGCTAATGCTGAGAGGTGTCTGTGTAACGCAGACAGGACAATGTCTGCTTAGGGCTTTTTGGAGCTAATCAACAGGTAGCTGGTAATGTCCCTTTGCTACTGCCTTGGAAAAAATTGTCTAAGAAGAGCTTGAACTAATGAGAGAAGCTTTTGTTTTGCTGATGGGCTGATTAAATGCGGTGTAACTCCCTGCTGTTTAAGTAAATGCTGTTCAACTCCTTGCTGGCTCAGAGGAGCAGTGAGGGTGGGGGGGAACCCCTCCCTGATCAGAGCATCCTGCCAGGGCCTGGCCACGTCTCCACAATGCTGAGCTGATGGGGAAGGAATGGAGGGCTGCTCTAGCACCCCCTGGCTTCTAGGTTCAGAGGTGACTCAAGGTTTGAAGAGACATGTGCCTGCATTTCTTCAGTCCAGAGGGGATGTCCATGTGGTTACAGACTGGTTCAGCCTATCCAGGTTAGACTAACCTGCAAAGACTGAATCAATTCAGGCTCAGGCTTTTTGAATGTCTGTCCTGTGAGAGAATTTTTACTACAAAGGTCTTGATATTGGGAGTCAACCTTATAGATCTATCCTGCTATAACTCTTCCACTCGCTGTGCATAATTAGCTTTTCATTAGAGAAGAGCCTAGAATCTTTGTCTCCTGCATTGTATCTGACTTTGTATTAACCACTAAGCTAGGGTCATCTGCAGCTTTCTTTCAATCTCTTCTGTGAAAGCTGTTGCACTTAGTGGTAGATGATTAAATATTCATCAGGCCAGAGAGAGAGAGTGCATATGAGAAACTGACTCTCTGGACCTGTGGTTAGGATACTCCATAAGAAAGTGGGAGAACAAGGCTCAGCTAAACATTTCACGTGGTTGCTAGATGAGCATCTCTGCTTTAGGCTAAGGCAAGCTTTGCCCTAACTATTGAAGCTTATGCATGATTAGCATCTACAAAGAGGCATACATATCACATGCAATATTTGTGGCCTAGTTTTTCAGTCACTATGAATTTTCTGACTGAATGTTCCTTTATGTACATGCTGAAGAAAGTTGGGGAACTGCCCTGTGGTTTTGGCTTTGCCCTAGAGGTTAGATATTTTGGACACCATTCCCAACATTGGCAAAGGCTTCCCCTGTGACCTTTGGAAAACCTTAATAACTTGCCCAAGAGCTCAGGTCACCTGTAGGCACAAAAATCAGTAATTAGATATTCAAAATAGTTCTGTTTATTAGACCCTGTCCCCTTTTGCACACTAGGCCAAACATGTTCCAATGGCAGCTACCACTTCAAAACCTAACCCTTAAGGCAGTACATCAATTACGGAAGAATACTGTCTCCAGTCTTGATCTTTACCCTACTGTGCCTCAGTTTCCAATCTGTAAAGTGGATTAATCATTACATACCTCACAGGAGCGTATGGAGGATCGTTTCCATAATGTCTGAGATGCACAGAAATTCTGGAAAAGGTACCTAGTATAGCAGTGATCCTCAACCAAAACAAGGCAACCAGGAATGCTGCAAGATTGTTTGAAGGGTGACTCAAGGTTTGAAGAGATAAGCAGATAGGTTTGGACTCAGAGTCAGTCCCTGTTTGGTCATTTCCTTGTCCCCACTGCTTGACCTCTCTGTAAGGAGGTAAGCACTATAATAAGTTTTTTTTAAATGAGGTGCTGCTCAGTTCACAAAAGTTATGGAGGTGTGCCTTGAGTCTAATGAGGGGTACCCTGAGACTAAAAAGGTTGAGAACCCCTGGTTTATTGTTTATGCAGGGTGGAATATCTTCTGTGGAAAGTGTTCCACTTCGCATGCCTAAACAAGTATTTCCTGGAATGAAGAAAGAGAGAAAGCAGACTTTAACAAAGTCGGGGAATAAGTAGGCAGGATCCCGTGGGAGGCAACTCTGAGGGGAAAAAGGAGTCCAGGAGAAGGGGCTGTACCTTAAAGAGACCATATCAAGGGTACAAAAGCAGGCTATTCCAGTACAAAGGAAGTGCAGCAGAAGACTAGCCTAGCTAAAAAGCAAAGGAATTTTACAGAATGTCGAAGCTGGCCATATTGCTAGAGATGAGTATAAGAATAATGGATAGGCATGCGGGGAGAGGTAAAAGGCAATAGAAAGCTTTCTGTCACAATGTTAGAAAGAAGAGGAAGACCAAAGGAAAGTGATGGTGCTTTACTGCATGTGAAATGCAATCCAATAATGGATGATGGGGAGAAGGATGTCTATTTTACTTCAGCCTTTTTGAGTAAGGTCAGCTTTTGGATGACAAGCACAGTTGGCAGCAGGGTAGGGGAGCGGCTAAGCAGCCTACAGGAGGGAAAGAACAGGTTGGAGATTACTAAGAGAAGCTGGATGTTTTCAAGTCAGTGGGGCTAGTAAAGAATCATCCTAGAGTTCTCAAGAAATTAGCTGAGGTCCTTTCAAAGCCATTAGCTATTCTCTTTGACTCATGGAGGTTGTGTGTGATCCTAAATGACTGGAAAAGGCCAAATAGAGTGACCATCTTTAAGAAAGGGAAGAAGAATGACCCAGGGAATTATAGGCTGGTCAGTTTAATCGTAATACCTAGAAAGGTTATGGAATCTATTTTAAACACCTAGAAGAGAACAGGGTGAACAGGCCTAAGTAATATGCATTTGTCAGGATCAAGTCATGCTTAACCAACCTTTTTTTTTTTTTTTTTTTTTTTTTTTTTTTTTTTTTACAACAAGGTGTTACACTGTGTGGATGGAGGGAGAGCAGTGGATGTGACATACCTTGATTTTGACATTCTCCCATGGCATTTTCATGAGTAAGCTAAGGAGGTTAGGTCTGCTGCAGAGCAGTAGAATGGGATAATAAAATACAAATATGAATATTAATTCTTCATTCTAAAATTTCTTTTCTCTATTAGCATTTATTTTTTGTATTACAGTATTGCCTGCAGGCCTTAATGAAGATGAAGGCCCCATTGTACTAAGGCATCTAATGAAGACCTTATGAGACAGTGCATGCCTATGGCTACATCTACAGAGGGATTTGTACTGCATTATCTATCTCTTACAAGCCTTGCTGTCCCATGAAAGTCACAATTCCAAACGAAGGGCCAGACTCCCCTTACACATCAATAAGCTGACTCTATGTATAAAGCATATCAATTTTTACAATTAATTATAGCAAATACAGCAGTAGAGAAGAAGTATGACCTGCCTGCAATCAAAAGACAAATGAATGATTGAAAAATTCCACTGAGTGGTTTACTGGATACCTGCCATTCTTGAATGACAGCATATTAAAAAAAGAGTTCTGGGGCTAAGTATGATGTGTCAGACCATATTTATTTGCAATAAAATAAAATGCTGATATTTACATGAGATTAAACTGCTTGATATTCTGAAGCTGCTTGACTCTACTGACAGGGGACAAATGAAAAGCTACTTTTTATTAGATCTGACCTACTAGCAACCAATAACACATGCAATAAGAAAATGAACAGTGTGACTGTTGAATGAAGTGATGTTTTCTAGATTTTCTTTCTGAATCAGTTAAAGCATTTTTTTTTTTAACCTTGGAAAGAAAGTTGTGTACTCCCACTCTCTGTACGATAACTAATACTTAAAAAAAAATCCTAAAGAATGTACACAGACTCATCAGAGCAATAACTGACAGGGGAAATCAATGAGAGGTTTTTATATATGTAGAGGGCTTGTCTGTGCTCTCTGGGCACAGAGGGGCACTGCTGAGAAGTATGCCCTGTATGCTTGCTCAATGGGTGGATCTAGAAATTTAAAAAAGCAGGGTGCAGATGGTGAGGTGTACCATCGCACATGAAACCACATATTTTTCTCCAGTTAAAAATAAACTAGAAATGTTATTAATATGCTATGGGCCTAGGGCTATGTTATTCAGTTTAAGATCAAAGCAAAAACAAATATAACTTAGTTTGAGTGAGTTAAAAACAATCTGTGGGGCTGTGAAATAGCAGCTTCAGTACCAGGAGCAGCTGCCAGAGAGCAGAATTGCAGAACAAAGGAGTGCTTAGCTTGCTTGGTGGAACATCAGGACTATTAAAAAGAAGAGAGGGTCATTAACATCCATGAAATGAGGAGCGTAGAAGGGATTGTTATGAATATTGGGAATAATTTTGGAAGTGGTGGGTGAAGTGGTGATTAAGACCAAGGATTCATGCCACTAATCGGCTTGATCTAATAACAAACTACAAGTTTGCTTTGCTTACAGTATAACATAACATACTGCAGAGGTGCAATTGCAGCTGTGGAGGACTTCAGTGTCAGGATCCCCAAAGTCCACTGGCCAGGCACCTTGCTGAGCATTTCTCATGGGACCTCTGGGTGCCAGGTGAATTCCGGCACTTCCAATTTGCTATGGTTGCTCAGGCATATTATGTTCTGTCGAAGGGGTTTTACTGTGATTTTTAGAATGAAGCAATCACATTTTACAATTTATTCTTGGTATGGATGAATTTTATTTGTGGTTTTCAGGCCTCGAAAAACAACCTTTGCAGTTGCCAGCTGCGCTATACCAGCATCCAGTCATTCTGCTTTATATACATGCCACCTGTATCCTGGTGCCTCAGACTGTTCGCTAAAATCTGAAGTGTCAAACCACATCCTTTTGCGATCTGCTCACAGCTAGGGGTTACAAAAAAGTCACCAAATGGGACACCTCAAAGTGTAGCTCACTCACTTTGTTTTTAGTGTTACACAAAATGGCTAAGCATTTGCTAAAATAGCTTTTAACCCTACAGGGTGTAATGGATTATAGTGAGCCATGAAGTCAATTGCCTTCCTCAGTTGTGCCTGACTGCTGCCACTGCCAGGCATTTGGTTTTAAACTTTGGGTATATGGTGGCACAGTAGGGGGTACTACTACACAGAGCCACCCTCCTCTCTGCGAGGCCCAAACACCTCACTTCAGGAGTCTCCCATGGGTTGACTACTGTTGGCTGTCCTGCTTCCTGGAAAACACCTGCAAACCTGGGGCAATGCTGCCACCACCCAGGCACTGGTCTCTGTTAGGGCTCTGTGCAGCCCAGGGCACACAGACCCTGCAAGCCTTGGGGGTGCTTTGCCCACTAGTAATATTTCTGGTTGCCTCTTTAAGCCCAAAGCACCCACAGATAACCTCAGGTATGACTGAGGGAACATAGACAAGCTCTGCGGCTGGTCCAGGATCAAAAAGCTTGCCTCTCACCCCTACAGTTAATCAGCCAGGCACGCTGTAACCTGATACCTTTATTGATCGGGGGAGAGGTAGGGGTAGAACAAGGAAGTCAGAATACACTTTGAGCAAACATAATCAATCAGAGACTGTAACACAGTCTGGGATGTAATAGCCCTTTTAAAACATGTCTGCCTAGACATAAATCCTCACTCCTGGCTAATTTCCAAGTTTTTACTTATAGGAATTCATCCAGGCTGCAGCCTGGAGGCACTCTGCTTGTGGCTTTTCAAAATGCCCACTGGAGGAAGAGAACAGCTTCCCCACTCCCCTCAGAAATTTATCTGACCCAGTCACTTGGCTGACCATCCTGGACCAAAGAGAAAGTAAGTGAGAGACAGAGGGTGTAGCAGGACACTAAGGTGCCTGCTACTCTCAGAGCAGAGGCAGGAACCCAGGTGCTGGCTGCCGGGGAAAACCAATTAAGGAGGGAATTGGCTGCACCTGTGCTTTGTCAGCTGACCGGAAGGGGCAGGGCCTGGCTCGCATAAATCACAGGCCTGAGGCCAGGAGGGCAGTTCCTTGCTGGCAGCCAAGGGGGAAGGGAGCTGTGCTAGAACAAGCAAAGGGGAGAGGCCTGACTGCACAACCAGTTCCTGATGCTGTTATGGGATGGAGTATTCCCTGGTAGGGATTGAATGATGTTTTAGCCGGGCAGCTTGGATTTTTTTTTGTTATAGCCCAGGGGCTTGTGTTTTGCATTTGCTGTTTTAACTGGCAGTTTGTGTGAGGCTATTAGGGGATGGAGGAGGCCTCATAGGTGACCCACAGCAGTGTGGAAACCCCAGCCCCAGAGAGAGGGTGTGGTGAGAAGCCCCAGAGAGAGAGAGGGGGTGGCAAGCACCGGTGAGGTGCAGTGCGAGACTGGGCCACGGAGAGCCCGAAAGCCAGTGAAGGCATAGTGCCAGACAGGGCTGCAGACAGCCCAAGCGCCAGGAAAGTGCAGAGCGAGATAGGGCTGTGGAGAGCCCAGGGAGGACAAGGGGAGGGCCAAATTACAACAAGGTCCAGATCAAACCATGTCAGTATCATCCATGAGGCTTGGGCTGTGGTGTAGGGGAGGAAAAGGAGCCGCAGATCGCTCCCCCTGGCACCAGGGCAATAAATGGGCAGCTTCTCGCTAATTAACATCCATTAATGAATTAAGATGAAGGCATGGCAGGAGAGAAGGTGGGTGGTTGGCCCATAACAGGAGGGCGGAGTCACTGATAGATGGACTCCAGAAGAGGCACCCCTGTCACAATGGTGCATTGGCTGGGAAAGTTTTATACGGCAGTACGCATCATAGGATGCTGGTTTGCCTGTATGAAGAAAAGAACCCTTGGGTCCATGGGGAGAGAGAAATGAGAACAGATGCTAATCCTGGACCCCGAGTCATGGCAACAAGTTTTGGATCAGCTACATCAAACAGTACAAGGCCTACTGGATCAAGCCGCAAGACAACAGGCACTGTTAGCCACCGTGATCGGAGACATCCACCCTCAACCAATGATTCGGGTAGGAATGTGCGGCTATGGAGCCCGAGTTGACTCTGAGATGGGAGACGGGCCACTTGCATTTTTGGCGGAAGTGACAATGGAGGGAAAAAGGATATTGGGTATGCTGGAGTCAGGCTCATTGCAGACTATGGTGTGGAGCGATGTCTTACCGGCAAAAGAGAGGGAAATAGCGGATTGCGCGATGGTGCAATGTTGGTGCGGGGACTTCCTCGAAATCGACAGGGTGAGGGTCACCCTACAAGTAGGTAATAAGACCCGCCAGATGCTAGTTGGAGTCGCAGAGCATTTACCCTACCCAGTAGTACTGGGCTGTGACTGGCCTGAGTTGTTAAAAGAGATACCCAGTGTGGGGCAAGAGGAGATCGCTGAGGGATTCGCGGGTGAAACCGAACAATCTCCTCCCGAAGAAGAGGCTGAACAAGGGGTGGATGTCGCACATTTGTGGGAAGACTAACATTTCCAGTTGGAGCAGAGTCGGGAGGCAGATTTTCGGTATGCGCTGCAGGAACACCTAGCCCAATGAAACGGTGAGGTATCGAGACTGGAGCTGATGAAGACAACCCCAAGGTTCAAGGTAAGAAATGACCTCCTGTACCGAATTGAGCAAGGGAAGCCAGAAGGAGGGGAGGTCGTACAGTTGTTGGTACCTCAGCGATATCGATGGGCCTTATTGAAGGTGGCTCATGAGCTCCCTATGGGTGGAGACTTGGGCCGGGACAAAACTGAAGCCCACATTCGGGCAAGATTTTTTTGGCTAGGACTGTTGTGGGAAGTGGCGAGGTACTGCACTTCATGTCCCGTGTGCCAAAAAGTGAACCCAAGGCACCCCCACAAAGGCTCCTTTAATTCCGATGCCTCTGGTAGAGGTTCCCTTTGAGAGGGTGGCGGTGGACATCGTGGGGCCACTTCCCTGAAGCAGCACTGGAAACCAGTACATACTAGTTTTACTGGATTATGCAACCCGTACCCGGAAGCCATGCCGATGTGGAGTGTTTGCGCCAAAGGTGGCGAACGAACTTTTGAAGATATTCTCCTGAGTAGAACTCCTGAGAGAACTACTGATTGATCAGGGAACGAATTTTACATCACACGTGTTCGAGGGAGCGAGTAAAGCTTTGGGGATTAAAAACCTGAAGACAGCCGTGTATCATCCTCAAACGGACGGGCTCATGGAACGTTTTAATTGGACACTGAAACAGATGCTAAAGAAGTTTGTAGTCAAGAGTCCTCAGAACTGGGATAAAATTATACCACCTTTGTTGTTTGCTGTAAGAGAGGCACCCCAGGCCTCAACTGGGTTTTCATCCTTTGAATTATTATACGGCCGGCAACCAAGGGGAATCCTGGATCTGATTAAAGAGAGTTGGGAAGAACAGCAGAGTAAAGACCAGAACGTGATCCAATACGTGATCCAACTGCGGGAACGCCTGGAAGCAGCTCAAAACGAGGTTTTAGGAAATCTCAGAGAAGCCCAGCAACGACAAGCGAGGCATTACAACTGAGGCGCCCGGGAAAGGAAGTTTGACGTTGGGGACCGTGTGTTGGTTCTATTGCTGGACAGTGAGAGAAAGTTACTTGCCCTGTGTCAGGGACCCTATGAAGTCACATGCCAAGCGGGGCCCATGGACTACGAGGTGTATCAGACAGATAAGCAGAAAAAGAAGCAGGTATACCATGTTAATATGTTGAAGAAGTGGGAAGACTGGGAGTGTATGTTCTTAGCCCCTCATCCCGAGGAGTTAGAATTGGGACCCTCGTTGACAGAGGGAGGTGGACTGGGTGACGTAGAACTGGCCCCGCGACTGTCGGAAGAACAGAGAAGACAGGCTGCCAAGCTAGTCAGGGAGTATAGAGATGTGTTCCAGGTAACTCCTGAGGAAGCTCGGGGTGTGGTACACCAGATAAAGACTCCTCTGGGCCAGGTGGTCCGTGAGAACTGGAGACAGATTCCCCGGCGACTTCAAAGCCAGATAAAAACAGAGATTGCAATGATGCTAGAGAAAGGTATCATATGCGAATCCCACAGCGACTGGTGGAGCCCCATCATAGCAGTACCTAAGCCCGATGGAAAAATCCGTCTCTGTATTGATTTCTGGATGGTGAATGCAGTAGCTAAGTTTGATGCCTACCCGATGCCGAGAGTGGACAAACTGGTGGAAAACATTGGGCAAGCTTGCTACATTTCCACTTCTGCCAGTAACCTATTGTCAGGTCTGGTCCCACTAGCACCTGAAGATCAAGAAAAGACAGGATTCACCACCCTGTGGGGTCTCTTCCATATCTGACGCAAGCTGTTCAGGGTACATGGAGCCGCAGCTACGTTTCAGCGGTTAATGGACAGAGTTTTGGCTCCCCGTGGGGGTTACGCTGTGGCATACATTGACGATATTATTATATACACTGAGAACTGGGCTGAACACCTCACTGCACTGAGAGCAGTAATGCAAGACTTGAGAAGGGCCGGGCTGACAGCCAATCTGAAGAAATATACTATAGGAAAAAATGAAACGCAATACCTGGGGTTCTTAGTAGGAAGCGGGAAGGTGAGACCGTCGTTGAGCAAGGTGGAGGCACTGAGAAGATATCAAGCACTTCATACTAAAAAACAAGTGAGGGCTTTTTTGGGGCTAGCCAGTTGTTATAGAAGGTTTGTACTTCACTTTGCGGATTTAGTACTACCTTTGACAGAGATGATAAAAGCGGGGGCTCCAACCAAAGTGAGATGGACGCTGGAGGCGGAAAAGGCATTCCGAGTGATGAAGGATGCACTATGCTTACAACCACTCCTATATACACCGGATTTTAATAAACCTTTCCTGGTGCAGACCGATGCATCAAATGTGGCTATCGGAGCAGTATTGGTTCAGAGAGAAGGAGAAGAAGAGCGCCCTATAGCCTACATAAGTAGGCAATTACACCCACTGGAACGGAGTTACACCACGATAGAGAAGGAGTGTTTGATGATTAAGTGGGCTATTGAAAAACTCCGATATTATTTGTTAGGGCGGCAGTTCACGCTGATCACTGATCACGCGCCCCTACGCTGGTTGCAGAGCATGAAAATGGACAATGCAAGATTGATGAGATGGGCCCTTAGTCTGCAACCATCGTGCTTTGAGGTAAAGCGCTGCCCTGGAACCCAGAATATAAACGCAGATTTCTTCTCGAGACAATACAAGAAAGAAGAGGGGCTAGGAAAAACAGAGGGATCCCAGACAAGAGAGGAGAGGGGGGGGTGTAACAACGAACCCTAACCCTGTTACTAAGGGGCATGGTGACCCCTCTAAGTCTGGAACCTTTCAATCGGGGCCAGCCAGTCAGACAACAGGAGAAGGAAGTTCAAGTTCTCACAAATGGTAAACTGAGAAGGACAGAGGGGTGGCAGAGAGACGGACTCCCAGCAACTATGGTAATACGCCTGCTGTCTCGGTCAGAAGAATACGCCATGCTCGGGGCCATCCTTACGATCATTTAAAAGCTGTAGAGAAAAGACAGGCCTAAGTGGCACCCTACCAAGGCTGGCTAATGTGGGGGGGCTTACCTGTGGCAGGGTAACTCCCAGCATATCCCACATGGTGCGACCTTGGGAAAAGGCGAGCAGGAGGCACCTGAAAACCTCCACCTCCTGAGTTACTGGGTGACCGAAGAAAGGCCGAGAGACGCCCAGGACCAAGGCGGTACCTGCAAACATGAGGACCCACCCGGGTGAGTGAGGGCCTTAAGGGGGGAAGGTGTGTAGCAGGACACTAAGGTGCCTGCTACTCTCAGAGCAGAGGCAGGAACCCAGGTGCCGGTTGCCGGGAAAACCGGTTAAGGAGGGAATTGGCAGCACCCGTGCTTGGTCAGCTGACTGGAAGGGGCAGGGCTTGGCTCTCGCATAAATCCCAGGCCTGAGGCCAGGAGGGCAGTTCCCTGCTGGCAGCCAAGGGGGAAGGGAGCTCTGCCGGAACAAGCCGAAGGGGAGAGGCCTGACTGCACAACCAGTTCCTGATGCTGTTATGGGATGGAGTATTCCCTGGTAGGGATTGAATGATGTTTTAGCTGGGTGGCTTGGATTTTTTTTTTTTTTTTTTTTGTTATAGCCCAGGGGCTTGTGTTTTATGTTTGCTATTTTAACTGGCGGTTTGGGTGAGGCTATTAGGGGATGGAGAAGGCCTCATAGGGGACCTGCAGCAGCGTGGGAACCCCAGCCCTAAGGGGGTGGCGAGAAGCCGCAGAGAGAGGGGGCAGTGAGCGTCGGTGAGGTGCAGTGCGAGCCTGGGCCACAGAGAGCCTGAGCGTCCGTGAAGGCGCAGTGACAGACAGGGCTGCGGGGAGCCCGAGCACCAGGAAAGCGCAGAGTGAGATAGGGCTGTAGAAAGCCCAGGGAGGACAAGGGGAGGGCCAAATTACAACAAGGCCCAGATCAAACCACATCAGTATCATCTGCGAGGCTTGGGCTGCGGTGTAGGGGAGGAAAAGGAGCCACAGATATTGCCCCCTAGCACCGGGGCAATAAACATCCATTAATGAATTAAGATCAAGTCGTGGCAGATGAGAAGGCGGGTGGTTGGCCCATAACAGGAGGGCACAGTCACTGATAGACAGACTCCAGAAGAGGCACCCCTGTCACCAGAGGGGTACAGTTGGAATGACCCAAGGCAGGGACAGACAGAGGAGGATTTCTTCACAGAGTGCAGCAGAAATCAATGAGAAGTACAAATGCACTGCCCCTCTTTTCCCCCCCCATCCACCCCTGGCTTGCTCCCAGTCTGCATATGCCAAATCCCAGAAAAGAGATAATATAGTCTATTCAGAGCAGTGTTGTGTGTGTGCCCAGTACTGCTCTTAGGCTCTCTGGCTTAGATGTGCTTATTGACATGTGATTGCGGTTGCTCTAAAGTAGCTCCGTTTTCTCCTTTCCAGGATTTGGCACATGCAAAGTAGGAATGAATGAAAAAGGGATGCTTCTAGATGGCAAAGGCAGCAGAGACCAGTCTTCAGCATCTCGTATTTGGCCAGACATCACTATCACATCATTATATTGCATGTCTTAGCATATTATTTTATATTTCAAGCAATGAAGTAAAGGGCAGTTTTATTACTTAGAGCTTTTTTAGTACGACTATTTTTATTAGCATTTTTGGACTAAAAGAACAAAAATTAAACATTTCCCACAACATCAACTTTTGGGAAAAAAGAAATCATTTGGGGTCAATGGAAACTTCTTAATTTAGATAAGTTGAAAATGTTTAATTTTGATTGCATTTTTCCCCATATTGTATTTACATTTATAAAAGAGCATGAAACAATTAACTTATGAAAGAAAATGGAATGAAATGGATAACCAGAATCCTTTCTTTGGTTAAGGGGTCATCATACCTTACTGCAAAGGCCTACTGGTAGGAACAGTCCTTCAAGAAAGGGCATGCCTTGTTTCTTTTTAAATGCAGTTTCCAACTGGGGTTTAGTAAAACTGGTGTCTTGGTTTGCATATGTATGCATGAAGTGAAAGAAAAGAAAAAAAAGACTAACTTCATGGCTGTTAATTTATAGCATTCAAAGGTCCTGCACCTTTAGCTACCGGAGGTATATATATAAAAAAGTGATTTCTGCACCACACACAAGGCAAATCAACAACACAGTTCTTTGTACTTTACGTATCGTGTCTTTTTATCTGAAGATATCAAATAAATCAGCCAACCTTAATGCACTGAACTGGTAATTACGTTGTAATGTGAGTAAGTCTTTCTATCCCCAGCTGGAGAAACTGAGGCACAAAGATGGCTTTGGGGCTTATTGAAGATCACATGATACATTAGTCTCAGAGGTAGGAATAGAAGAAAGGAGCCCTTTTTCAGTTTGTTTGCTTTAACTATATGACTACAGTGCCTCAGTAGAAGTGGATCTGGGAGGGCATAGAAAAGGATGGGGCAGGGACCTTGTAGCTGGAGGACACAGAACACATAAGAGTTTGGCTACTTCAAAGGGAACATGCCTCAGCATGAGGGCTCTGCAGGAGCAGGCAGTCCACATGTGGCTCCCCTGGCTGGTTGAAGCACACAGTGCCTCAGCGCAGGGGCTGCCTGCTTGCTAGCCCTGTGCTGAGGCACCCTGTACCCTAGCCAGCCCCCCCTGCAGCACATTGAGCAGCAGGACAATGTTTTCTACTGGAAAGCGCACAGGTAGGTAGAGCTAGGGGTGTGTGCTATGTCACAAAGTAGAAGCACAAATTTGTGCCGCTACTATTTGTGCTGCTGCAAATGCATGGCCCTGCTTGTGTGGACGTGGCCAAGAAGAACAAAGAGGGCACGCTGAGCAGGAAGGCCTTCAATACGGTATCCCACCCCATACTGGTGAACAAGTTAAGAGGCTGTGACTAGGATGACTACACAGTCCGGTGGGTGGCAAATTGGCTGGAGGGTCGCACCCAGAGAGTCGTGGTGGATGGGTCGGTTTCGACCTGGAAGGGTGTGGGAAGTGGGGTCCCACAGGGTTCGGTCCTTGGACCGATACTCTTTAATGTCTTCATCAGTGACTTGGACGAGAGAGTGAAATGTATTCTGTCCAAGTTTGCGGATGACACAAAGCTATGGGGAGATGTGGACACGCCGGAGGGCAGGGAACAGCTGCAAGCAGATCTGGACAGGTTAGACAAGTGGGCAGAAAACAACAGAATGCAGTTCAACAAGGAGAAATGCAAAGTACTGCACCTAGGGAGGAAAAATGTCCAGCACACCTACAGCCTAGGGAATGACCTGCTGGGTGGCACGGAAGTGGAAAGGGATCTTGGAGTCCTAGTGGACTCCAAGATGAACATGAGTCGGCAGTGTGACGAAGCCATCAAAAAAGCCAATGGCACTTTATCGTGCATCAGCAGATGCATGACAAATAGATCCAAGGAGGTGATACTTCCCCTCTATCGGGCGCTGGTCAGACCGCAGTTGGAGTACTGCGTGCAATTCTGGGCGCCGCACTTCAAGAGGGATCGGATAACCTGGAGAGGGTTCAGAGAAGGGCCACTCGTATGGTTAAGGGCCGGCAGACCAAGCCCTACGAGGAGAGACTAGAGAAACTGGACCTTTTCAGCCTCCGCAAGAGAAGGTTGAGAGGCGACCTTGTGGCTGCCTATAAGTTCATCACGGGGGCACAGAAGGGAATTGGTGAGTATTTATTCACCAAGGCGCCCCCGGGGGTTACAAGAAATAATGGCCACAAGCTAGCAGAGAGCAGATTTAGCTTATGCAGGGGGTCAGACTCGATGATCTATTGAGGTCCCTTCTGACCCTAAAATCTATGAATCTATGAGCAGGTGACACAATGGTGAGAGTTGATGAATTTAGGGCCACTGTCTGCTGGTGACCAGGAGACTTTAATAGTGGTCTTGGAAGGCTGCCCCTCTGTTCCAGTCTTTTGGGGAAAGGACTGAATTTATCCCTTCCACTGTGCCTCTGTGTAGGCTTCACAACCTTCAGCTCAGGAGTTCTGCATACTTTTGATGGAGAAATGGGGGCAACTTCTACCCCATCTAATTGAGAGGCCAACCCTTAACGTGGTGAAAAAATAAATAGGACTGTGCTAATTAAGAGAGCTATGGCAATTTGGAGACAAACTGGAGGGAGTCCAGCGGAGGGCAACAAGAATGGTGAGAGGGCTGGGGGACATGACTTAGTGGAAAGACTGAAGGAACTGGGCTTATTTAGTTTAGAGAAGAGGAGCTGAGATGGGACTTAATAACAGCCTTCAACTACCTGAAGTTGGGTTCAAAAGAAGATGAAGCTAGACTGTTCTCGGTGGTGGCAGATGACAGAACAAGGAGCAATGGTCTCAAGTTACAGCAAGGGAAGTTTCGGTTAGATATTAGGAAGTATTTTGTCACTAGAACGCTAGTAAAACAATGGAACAGGTTACCCAGAGAGGTGGAGGAAGCTCAGTCTTTGTTTAGTTGGCTTTTGAAAACCTCCAAAACCTTGGCTGGGATGCTTTGGCTAGTTGGGGATGGTCCTACTTTGAGCAGGGGATTGGACTAGATGACCTCCTGGGGTCCCTTCCAACCCTCACTTTCTATGATTCTATGAATTTATCCAAGCTGAAGATCTGCTTTAAGGGGTTGAGTGTAGAATGTCACCCAGTTTCCAGACCAGAGGTCAGATCCTTTTCTGGCTAGTAGGCACCTACGCATTATCCTGTTCCACCCTGCTTGAGACTGTGACAAAGTTAATACAAACTGTAGGTAGGTTGTCCTCAAGCCTGTTGCTTTTGTGTCTTGGTCATAAAGCTAAGATGACTGTATGTTACAAAATTAGGCTCATAGCATTTTTTTTCAGGGACCTGACTAGTGTGGAATCGGATCAAGCTTGGGCACCTAATGGGTAGAACAGAATCTGGCCACAGGATTTCTGATACAACCTAGGCTTAGCTGAAATGGTAATCAATCCAGAAGAATGCAATATAATTGTGCTTTCTGTCCTCAGAGAAGATGGGGGGCAGGTCAAATAAAATGAAACAGGGGAACTCTTGAATGCTATTTATTAGTGTATATTTACTGGTTTATAATAGCTGTATTTTTAAGACAAAGGCCATAGTGCAAAGAGAGCAGTGTTTTTATAAGTCATCTATATTTTGGCAGTTAACCACCAGTAATTATTTGATCAGAATGCACGATACATGCTGAAAATGAACTTTAGCCTCATTTATTGTAGGGATTTGCTACCAGCTCTATAATTAAAAGGATGCTGTCAAGTGATTAGGCATGTTTTTCCTGCTGTACCTTGAGCAAAAGAAGATTCCAAGAGCAACTCAAGGCAAGAATTGATTTCTCTTTGCTCTAATATTGATGGATTCATGAAATATTCAAGGAGGAAAAAGAAACCCTCAATGCACTAAAATAGCAGTGTGTGTTTGTATTTTCACTGCCTTGGAGACAATACACTTGTTGTGCTTGCTGTACACAGACTGGCCGCTCATGCTAGGCCCCGGGATGAACCACAGGAAAAAAAAAATCTGTGGCCTCTTAAAAAAAAATGTGGTGGTGGTCAGCATGCTTCACTTTATGGTTGACTGAAACAACCTACTGACACTGCAGAGAGAACCGGTGTGTCTTGGGCCCTTAAAAACAGTCATATGCTACTTAAGCTAAAGGAGATTCTCCATGTTCGATTAGCAGTGTATGGTCTATCTCACATACTTGAATATTTCTGATTCCATCATGTCAAAGGCAGTACTACACGTAGTAGCCAAGGCTTTCAATTGGCTAACATTGTCTAGTCCAGGGGTGGCCAACTTTGCCACAAGTGGCATGGGCAGCCTATATGTGTGCCACACGGCAGATCAGGGAGAGGACAAGCAGCACAGTAGCAGACTAGGCAGGGAGCAGCAAGCAGAGGAAGCAGATCAGGCAGGGGAAGGGGAGTGAAGTGGCACCCAGGGCCTATGTGGGGCATGCCTGCCAAAAAGTTTGGCCCCCACTGGTCTAGTCTAAAAGTCAGATATTGCCTCTTGGTTAAGTCCTGTCAATGAAGTCAAAGGAAAAATTTCCACAAATGCCAATGGGGACAGGAACCAGCTGTCTGTTTTTAGGGGAAGTCATAAAACTCATTTGTTTCCTACATTTATTGAACCTATGGAGACCGAAAGGCCCCATTAGGATCGTGTTATCTGTCTGTGAAATAGACCGTGTGTATTTTTTCAGTCCAGAATTCAAAGGGTTATACCTAGTTCTGGCTTCCTGGCTATAAGTTTAGGTTTGGTTGCTCTCTGCTCTGGAAAATGAGTTCGTAAAAATAACATGGAGGAGTTCCACATTTGCTGTCTCTGGGACCTTGTCCTCAAAGGAAAATGTGTTTACTCTCTGCTTAAACCCATTCATGAAGTCAGTAAACATCACTTTCCCCATCCTTTTTCTTATCTGTTGAAGGTTTTCCAGAAACTCAGAACAGTGAAAGTGTGTAAGTAGTTGTTACAGTCATCTAGCCCAGAGGAATGAAATATATTTCTCTCCAAATGTTCTCAGTGCTGGATTTCTATTCCCTTGTGGACTTTCCAGGGTAGGGTAGAAAGATGCTTTTAAAGTGATTTTCTTTTCTTGTGGGATCCCTGCCAGCCAGTGTGGTGTTATGGTTTAATTTTAAATTACTCCATCAGCAGCTCTTTGGTGGGAGGGTTGATTCGCAAGGGACAGGCTAATAACTGCATATTCACCTCTGCAGACTGTCTCTGCTTAGGGGGAAATGACTCTGAGGAATGTTGATAAGATGAAAGGCTGGTTGAAAAGAGATGCATCATTCCTACTTGTGTACTGCCCTACCCAGGTGTTGTAACATTTAAAGGGAAATGCTACCGCAGCCTTTCCTTGTAACATGCATGGCAAACTAGACAGTTATCTCAAGTTTTCACTTGCATGACACTGAACACTGAAAAATAAATATAAGTTTGCATCATTTTCCTCCAGGTTCTTGTTTGTGCAATTGACTATACTCTTACCATTAAGGACAGGGTATACATTAAATGATGCCTGAAGTGTCTGTGGATTTGTTAAGTGACAGATAAACTTTACATTTTTATAATTAAAAAAAAAAAAGAACCAAGATTTAATTCTTCTCCAAAGAACTTACTACTACTAGTGCTTGTCTTCACCTGAAAGTCAATTTGGAATAAGGCAGAGTATAAATTTGAAAATATTATAGATATTCCTGGTTATTCCATCTATGGATAAGTTTATTCCAAAATAAAAATGGCTTGGTCCATTTGGTTCAGTCAATTTTACAATGGATTGATATGAAATGCAGTAAAGTGCTTTTATTCCAGAATAAAAGTGTTTACACATGGGATTATTCAGGAGCAGCTGTTGTGGAACTGCCATTCCTGAATAACTGTCCTGGATTATTCTTCCCTTAAATTACTCTTCTCCTTTTTTCCACTTTACATTCACTACCAAAGCTGCCTTTAACAAATAAAAACTGTTCAGTTAGAAAAGTCATATCTGCTTCCCTGTAGCTAAATTGTTGCCAGACAGTGTAGCATTTCTAATGGGAAAAGCATAATGGAGAAAGCATTGGAAACAGGGAGTCTGGATTGTATTCCCAGATCTGACAGACTTTTTTTGTGTGATTTTTGAGAAAGGTGAATAGTTTGAGTGTTAGCCTCAACTTTGTTTGGACAGGGCCTAATCCATGGCAGCAGTTAGCAATGTGTAAAGGATGATGGGCTGTCTAAGCCATGAAGGATGATTGCACATTAGATACAGTTTCATAAAGGAAGTACTAAACCACAGCACCATAGCAAGGTCGCTGTGCGGTGATACATAGATGCACCCAGTGTGTAACTGTTCTAAGGTCTATTTCATATCTGGTCTGTGTCCTAGGATAATAGGAACTTCTTGAATCGATGCACAAAGCTTCAGTGACATCTGGATATATTCATTCCACATAGCATGACAAATACTGACTAAAACACCAGCTTCCTGTCCCAACATATCTTGTAGCTGTCCTTACCATGGCTTTTCTCTGCTCAGTGCTTCTCATTTTTCAAAGTTCATTTTAGAGCCTCCTAGCAGTGGCGATGCATGGGGGTCCACAGGGGTGCACATGTACCTCTGAGAGTGCTGGTGTACCCCCTGACAGCAGCGCTCCCTGCTTAGGTGATGGGTCCCTCCCTGTGAGCACCAGCCGGGGAGTGGGGGCACCAGGAAAAGTGCCACTGGCACTTCCGGGAGCACTACTGGCACTTTTGGGTGCCCCGCTTGTGCTTCCCGATCAGCGCGATTGGCTGCAGGGCCCCCCGGTTAGCGAGATCAGCTGTGGGCCCCCCCCCCCCAGTCACTGACTGGCTGCTGGTAGGGGGGCACGTGCCCCCTCTGACTCAGGAGGCCTCCTAGCATAGACAAGAGTACTACAGCACATCATTAAACTTTAACTTTAATGATGGTGATTTTAAAGCCTAGTGGGCTTTAAACTAGGCTTATCAGGGGGAGGGGAAGATGAGGGCGGGGGAAGCTGTGGACCACCAAACCATGTGGCACCCACAAGGACAGCCCAGCCTGAAGAAAGAGAGCATTGGGAACCTGAAAGCCATGGGGAGGCCAGCACTACAACACGGGTAAGAAACGAGAAGGTAAGAAACAAAGGGCCCCTTGGGACTCGGAGCGGGGGGGCAGCAAAGGCACCAGTCGCAGGGCTCAAGTGCCTATATACTAATGCTAGGAGCATGGGAAACAAGCAGGATGAACTAGCGCTCCTGCTTGCACTAAACACCTATGACTTAGTGGGGCTAACGGAAACCTGGTGGGATTCATCCCACGACTGGGCAGTACATATTGAGGGCTATAGATTGTACAGAAAGGACAGGGTGGGGAAGAAAGGGGGAGGGGTTGCGCTCTATGTCAGTGAGCAATATACGTCAACCCTCATCAAGAC
>NW_005843321.1:150413-151174 GCF_000455745.1 Alligator sinensis | reverse complement strand
CTTTCCTGCTTATGCAGGGGGTCAGACTCGATGATCTATTGAGGTCCCTTCCGACCCTAACATCTATGAATCATGCCATTGCAGCCATCCACCAGGGTGGACTTTAACCTCTGTCTGGGTTTATACTAGCAGCAGTGACTCTTTCACTGCATCAAAGAGACAGTAACAGGGCAAAGAAGAAACCACATGACTTCCTGGCTGCAAATCCCATGTGCAGATCACTTTCACTTTTTAGCTAAAGTGACCAAACTCCAGCAAGTAGAATTCAGGTCACAGTCCATATGCTCCATAGACTACTATTCATAGACCTGAAATTATTAGTGGCTCATTAGTTTGATGGCTGTTGGTAACAGCTATGAAAATGATCACAGCTACTCAGTGCAACAGCTAGTGACGGGGATGCTTGACCAGGTTGTGCGGGCCGGGAGCGGTCCGAGGCCCTCGGGGGCCTGTGCGCGGCGGGCTGTGGCCAGCAGCCCGGACACGCTGGGTCGGGGAATGCAGGCCGGCGGGCTAGAATTAGGCACGGACGCTTAGCGGTTGATTAAAGATTATTTTACTTACACCGAAGATGGTCGCGGTGCAGGCAGGAAAACTTGCTTGGGTTGCGGTTACAGATAGAAAAGAAGAGAGGCGGACAAGAGTTCCTTCCACGCGAACCTCTAGCCCAATCCGGTTGAAGGCTCTAAACACACGAGCCCGTCGCGTCAACCGAAGAAAACAACTCGAAGCAGAGAGCTCTGGATACACTCACACGAAGT
>NW_005843321.1:148815-149087 GCF_000455745.1 Alligator sinensis | reverse complement strand
GGTCTTATTCGCTGGAGTGATGTCAGTCCCAGCGCACATGCTCTGGGGTTCCAGGCACAGTACGAGACTCCGATGATCGCTAGCATAAGTTGCTCTGCACCGGTATGTTCTGGCCGTCCGTCATGCCATGCGTGGGCTTTCTGACTGATCAGTCCTGCAACAAGCGCTGGCAGTGGAATAGGCCAGTGAACGTTGAACGCCACCATGTCGATGTCAGTGACATGTCCTCTACTCCACGAAGCTTGTCTGACCAAGAAGCTTGCTTCTTCCTG
>NW_005843321.1:106586-148663 GCF_000455745.1 Alligator sinensis | reverse complement strand
ACTACTGCTGCGGGAGTCATTGCTGCTGTTATTTCTTCAGGCAGGAGGGGCGGATGCACTCCTCCGCTCGATTCTCCCTTCCGTCGGCATGAAGCCGTGGTTGCCGGAAGCGATGCTGCGTCGGTGGGCGGAGTCGCCGGAAACGACGCTGCGTCGGTGGGCAGAGTTGTTGACCGAACTCTCGTGGGTTCCTCCGAAGCTCCACCCTTCTCTTCCGGTTCTTCCACGTGGTCTCCCTTTTGCTCGGCGCCATCTTGTCGTGGCGTCTCAGGATTCTCTTTTGCAGCCGCTTCTTTGACCGCTCGAACGGCAGAGACTCCGAGGAATGAGAGAAGCTAAAAGGGTGACAGGATGTCAGTGAGAATGTAAATAGGTGGGAATTAGGAAAACCTATGGGAGAATTGCTGACAATTCTCCACTTTCTACTGTGTCAAGCTCTCTGAATGTCCTTTCTCAGTGCTTAAATCTAGAGTGGCACTAGCAAAATATTTACATTTTGTTAGTAGCATCTGCCCTTCTCTTTCTTGGGCAGGTTATTGATGGCTCTGTCAGCAAAGCCACAGCATGGATAAATAAGGAACTTTTTGGGGGTAGGACCTCAGGGTTGGGTATTCAGGAGATTAAGGTTCACACAGAGACCTGACTTTGGGTCCTTGGGCAAAACACCTACCTATGTCTTTTTGCGTCAGTTTCACTACCTAAACTGAAGATCATGTTACTTTCCTTATTGTCATAAAGTGCCTTTGAAATGTTTTTCTGTAGAAATGCCAAATAGTATTCAGAATTATTATAGTCATAGGTATCATACACAAATGTGTATATATTATGTTATTATCGTAATCTTTTTTTCTCCTAATAGCAAACGTAAGGGGAGAATTAGTATCCCAAAGAAAACTAAAGCTGGCTGTGGGGTTGGAGTAATACAAAGTTTGTGGTAAAACTGCCTTTCTGCTGTGAGAATTATGGCATGTAAACGTTAACCGCTATTTTCGAAGAGCACCATTCCTTGCTTAATTGCAGGAAATATAAATGTGCTAACTCTTTGTGGATAAATGTTTCATGTGGTCTGTTTGACTGTCAAACCCTGGCTCCAGTAGTGACTAGTACACTATTCTGTTAATTAATCTTTGAAATTTAAAACTATTAGCAGTTGAGTACTTAATCTACTGAGTTAACTAGAGAAATAAAAAGTATGAGGGAAGGCTGTGCTCTTTTGCAAAATGTATATGTTTGTTCCTATTTTAACAGTTGCAAAGTAAGTATAGTATAATCTCCTGCTAAGAAACCTTGTTTGGAACAAATGTCAGCTTTCAACAACTTAGCAGAAGGAAACTCTCTCTCTTCCCCACTCCCCCATATTACAGTGTTATGATGCAGCAAATTAACTATCCCTATTATAACAGATAAACTCTTTTTCATGAACTCTTCTCTTGATTCTGGAGTTTATTATAAAGAGGTTGTTCTGCATTTGAAAGTATTATTACTTAATATCAAGTTTTAAACTATAAAAAGGGGAGGGTTGGCAGCTCCCCTTCAATAGGGGAAGTCAGTTGGGTCTTACCAATTTAAGTATTAAGTGCACCCTACAATTTTTGTTTGATTTTTTTGCTGCTTTTTAATTGTTGGTCATGCTCAGTGTTTGAAGTGTGTGTATTTGTCAGACAAGATTCTTTGGGTAGATGTGATATCTTTTATCAGACCAACTGAGTAGTTGGAAAAAAGTTTTCTGGAGGCTTTCCGCCACAAACGCCCTTCTTCAGGCGTAGGAAGTCTCCGCTGTTCTGAGACTCCGAGGAATGAGAGAAGCTAAAAGGGTGACAGGATGTCAGTGAGAATGTAAATAGGTGGGAATTAGGAAAACAAAACAGGTAGAGCAGGGAAGTGGGGAGGAGAATGAGGGGGGGAAAAGCCAAAGGTGAGTAAGGGAGACTCTACAGCAGTAGATTGTCAAGGCAGAAAAGAGGCTGTCTGTGAAAAAGGACCTATTTACATTCTCACTGACATCTTGCCACACTTTTAGCACCTCTCATTCCTTGGAGTCTCAGAACAGCAGAGACCTCCTATGCCTGAGGAAGGGTGACTGCACCCGACAGCTTGATTATAACTTTTTTCCAAGTACTCATTTGGTCTAATAAAGATATTGCATCTACTTAAAGAACCTTGCCTACCTGGAAGTTAGGAAGACAAAGGGCAGAAAAGGATGTGGCCACTCAAAATCTGGATAACCATCAAAACTTTCCTGTGCATTAAGTGCACACTAATGATCACTGTCCAGCGCAAGTAGGTTCTTCCTATTTGGAGCAGGAAACTCAGGGGAGCGCTGCCTCTAACCCCCTCCACACTTAATTACACACACACCGGTCGTAGGTAGGTAGATACACAAACATACACCTACCTCTCTGTCTATAGCACATCTGTACATGTTTCGCCCTATAGCATGTGTGTGTAATCACAAGCTTTGTGACCTGAAGCTCGCTTCAGCAGACGCCGTGACGACTAACTACGACCAAGCCAAGAAGCCGGAACCTGGGATCTCCTGCCGGCCGCCTCAGGCACGGCTGAGAGGGCCCCACGCAGCTGCGCACGGCTGGGCTGGGCTAGGCGGGCGGGCGAAGGGGGCGGGGCAGCGCTCGGCAGCCTCCAGGTCGCTCCTCCTCCTCCTCCTCCCCCCGCCGAGTCGAGCCACCGCCCTTGCAAGCGGACGTAGAGCCGGGCCATGGAGGCGTGGGGTGCGGCGGCGACCGCGGCGCTGTCCGTGTGGCTTGCCCTGGTGCTCGGCCTCATCCTGCTGCCCTCGGTCATCGGCGTGTCGCTGGGCATCTCCGAGCTTTACATGACCGTCCTGGTCAAGACCCTGGAGGTGAGTGGGGTGCTCTGCCGCTCGTTCCTGAGCCCTGCGGATGCCGTCGGGAACCCACCCCGGCCTGCCTCCCCAGTCACCTGGGATTGGAAACACCCCCTGACCCCTCTCCCCAGCTGTTGGAATATTCCCCCCCCCGCCAGCTGTTCGAACCTGCACCACCCCACTTTAGTCCTGTCCCAGCTGTCGAAACTTCTCTCTTCCAGGTGTTCGAACCTTCCCCCCATCTTGCAGGCTCAGAGGATATGTGAGTTCAAGGTATACATGGGCACGTGTCTATGTTATGCCTTCGGCCAGAGTAGGTAGATCAGTGGTCATCAACAGTGGATCTCGATCCACCAGTAGATCTTTGGAGCCTCTTGGAGTTGATCCGAGGCTGGGGTGGGGTGCTGAGTGCATGCGTGCGTCCCAGCCCAGCAGATCAGTCCATGCTAGATCAAGGCCCCCATGGTGAAGGACAGTGCTGCAGAGGCAGGAGCAGGGGTAAGTTGAATGGGGTCCTGGCCAGGTGGGACTTACCTGCGGAGGAGGCATGACCCCAAATAATTTTTTCTGCCTCAATCTGCCCCCTCTCTTCCTTCCCTGCAGACTTACCTGCTGGGTGGAGGTGGTGGCAGCTGTGCACAGTAGATCTTGGATTGCTTTTAAATGCCAAAGGTGATCTCCTACTTAAAAAGGTTGGAGACCACTGAGGCAGATAAACATCAGGCTAGCTCCCACATCCCCAACAGAATACAGTTCTGAAGTAGTATGCTCCCCAGTTTATTTGAGCTGACATAATAGGCCAACACTGCAATCTATCTAGGCTCAGAGGTGATCCAGTTTTGGTGCTTTGGGGAGCCACTTCTGGCCTAGGGACAGCGATATATATGAGCTGGTATAAGTGATTGGAAGTTGGTTTAAACCTGTAACACAACAGAAGTTCAGTGCACGTAGACTAGTATCAAAATGACAAACTGGTTTGAGATGGATGGATGTAGTATCAGAATTAACTGATTTAGATTACACCAGTTATCAGACTTGTGTCCTAGATCCCCTCCAAACACAGGTTAGAGCTTAGTTCTCTGGCATCCCAGGATACATTGCAGCCCCCCGCTAACCCCCATCCAGCATTCCCTTTAAGCTCTGTGGTATGCGCAGCTATGTAGGCACACTCATGCTGCACTGCCAGGCGCACCTGTTCTGCTGCGCAGCTTAGAGGCCCCCATCTCACGGTCAGCTAGCCTCCACCCCAGCTTGTCCGCTCCAGGCCAGCCAGTGGCCCCGTGCCTCCTGTCATAGAGCTGAGGCAGCCTCCCTAGCCCTGTGGGTCATGGCATGGGGGCAGGTGAGGAGCTAATGGATCCCTGCCCCTGTGCTATCTCATAGCTCAGGAAAAGGCAGGGAGACTTCTTGCTCTCAAAAGGACTTTATTGCAACTGCTAAACCACACAGAAAGATGGCTGACAACTTCCTGTTGATATAATTGTGTCAGCCCTCAGGAAGGGCTTACTACTACATCCCCCTTTCTTAAGAAAAACCTGAAGGATTTTCAAAGAACTGCAAAGTCATCTTGAGTGGAGAGGTTGCAAGCACATCGCTCTTGTGAGTCTTTACCACTCACTTTTCTACAAAAAGAGAATAATCAAATCAGAAACATCAATAAGCCTTTTCATTTCAAGCAGTTAAGTTCACAAATCTAGTCTATTTGGTGAAACTGACGCACATCCTGACCTAATGTGGTAAAGAGGTGTAATATGAAGGAGATTCTCTCGATTTTCTTGAAGGAGAAGACCTCTAGGTGTCTCCGCCCAATATGAACAAGGGCTGTTCGCCCTAGCCTGGATGGTGCGTTGTACTCCTGCATCTGGAATCCAAACTTTCCTGATATGGGGAAGGAGCAGGGACATTTCTTGAGGCATGCCTGGTGTTATAAAGGACAGTTAAACTGATAATTCCATTTCTGTCTTTCTCATCAAATTCCTGTGCATCCACAAGTTTTGAAACAACCTATCAAAGTTGGTAGGCTTATATGGAATCAGTGACTCGGAAGCAACTCAGCTGGACTCCATCCATGCTCTAATGGTATTGAAGGGTGTATTATGAGAACCTTATAGAGATCTTTATTTTTTCTCAAGCAAATTCTTCATAGTCTGCACTGCACATTCTGCTTCCCCATTACTATGTGGGAAATACAGACTGCTGGTGATATGCTGAAGTCATACTGGGCTGCACACTGCTTAAATGCAGCTCCAGAAAATTGTGGACCATTATCTGTTCTTAAAACTGACAATATGCCATGGCAAGCACATATACTCTTAAACACCATTATAACCCTCTCTGTTGCAGTCTGTAACTGCCATCTCCGAGTAACTGAAATAATAGTTGATAGCAACAAGGTAAACAGAACCCTTCCAGGTCAGTAAATTGGCACTCACCATCTGCCATGGATAATCTGGTAATTCAGTCATAAAACATGGCTCTACAGGGTCTGGTCAGTGTTGAGCACAAACCTTACAACTAGCTACCCAGTTCTATATATCATCATCACTGATGGACGGTCACCAAACTGTCTGATGAGCCCTGGCTTGACATCTTCTAGTACCCTGATGAGCTTTATAAATCTTCTCTAGGATTTCCTGGCATAGAGCGGAAGATATCAGTACTCTGTTGTGGAACACGACTAAATCCCTGACAACATGAAGGTTGAGTGTCTCTTGTTAGTACCTTGCCAGTTCTCAGTCTTTGAATCTTGCTTGAGGCCATCCTTCTAAGCAGTACTTATTTATCTTTTGACAGAAAGGATCAACTTCTTGAGCTTCCTGGATCCTTGTCTAATGAAACAGATAGGGGTATCCCCTCTTCAGTAAGGTTCACATAAACTGCAATAATTCATTCTTGGCAGAGTTCTTCTGGAAACAGTGGTGTCTGTAATGGTGTCCTAGAAAGAGTATCAGCTGTCTATAGCTCTATTCCAGGAATGTGTACAATATTGTAGGTGAATTTCAGCATCCTAAGGTGAAAACTCTGGGTTCTCAGTAGGAGTTTGAGAGGTTTGTCTCCTAACAGGGGTGCAAGTGGCTTATGATCTATATGTAAAGCAAGAGTCAGGCCAACAAGGAAAGTTCCAAGTAATTTGCATGTCCATGTAACTGCTGGTGCTTCTTTTTCTATTTTTGCATATCGAGTTTCAGGTGGAGCAAGTGCTCTTGACACAAAGGCAGTAGGGGCCCAATGGTCAGCTTTTTGACGTTTTAAAAATCCCACAAGTCCATAAGAGACATCTGCTGCAATATGTGTTTCGCATGCCAGATCATATTGGGATAGTATCAGGGATGAACTAATTATTGATTTGATCTCATTAGAAGCTGATTGTTGTAGGAGATCCTAGAGTCTTATGTTCTTGTCACTTAAAAAGGTCTGTTAAAGGTTTTGTTATTGTTGCCAGGTTTTGCACATAATGGCCCAAGTATATGGCCATTCCTAAAAATCTGCATAATTCTGGGCCATGCTTGACTTCTGGCAACCCCTTAATAGCTTCAACTTGTGCTGTATCTGTTTGGAGTCCTTGTGGTATGATCCAATGTCCCACAAACATGAACTGAGAGCTAGCAAAAGTGCACTTTTCATTAAGTGTAACTCTAGCTTCTTGGAGTTTTCTGAGTGTTGTATCCAATCTTGTATCATGTTGTGCCTTGGTGGTCCCAGAACCCAAAATGGCACCAGCATGACAGAGAACACCTTCCAGGCCATCCAGTATCTGTGACATCCGAAGCTGAAAGAATTCAGGAGCTGGTGAGATCCCAAAAGGTAACTTTTATTACTCCATCTGGATGATACCGATTTAAAGTTATTAGCTTGGATGATTCAACAGCTGGAGAAATCTGCCAGAATCTTGTCCCAGCATCCAATTTTGTCAAGACCTTGGTTCCTGCAAGTTGAGCCAAGGTGTGTTCCACTGAAGGAAGAATATATCTTTCTCAACATGCACGTGTTCAACTGTGAGGTCAACACATCCTAATTTTACCACTGGGTTTTGGCACAACCACCAGCCCAGAACACCAAGAAGTAGGTTCTTCAATCTTTGTGATTATTCCCATTTCTTCCATTCGTGCTAGTTCTGTTTTTACTTGGTCCATTAGTGGCAAGGGTATTCGTTTTGGTGTAGTTAATGCATATGGAACTGCATTAGCTTTTAGGCGTATCTTGTATTCACCCAACATTTTTCCAAGACCTGAGAAGATGGGTGAGTATTTGATTCTGTAGTACTACTCCGAGGATTTCTGGTCTGTTATTTCATCCAGTTGATGGGCAAAGTATAGTGCCTGCATGACCAGTAAGCCAAGCAAAGGCACAGCAAGGTCACAGATGACATAAACTTCCTGATATATAGTTGTCTGCTTCGGTGTCATTTTTGCATTGAAGGATCCCAGTACTTCGAAGGTAATGTCACCTGGTCTCTGTAACTTTTTGGTAAGAGGAAGGAGTAGCTCATCCCTGTGTTGGCTGTAGTAAGTATCAGGTATAGCTGAAACTGCTGCTCCTGTATCAGTTTTAAATGGAATTGATTGTACATTGAGCTCTGTTTCTGTCATCCAGACTCCTGGGTGTGACGAAGACTCTGTAAGTTATTTTAATAACGCAGCACAATACTCCTGTTCTGTGACTTCAGGGATTCCCGTGGTTGAGCAGCAAATTAAAGCATAGTGACCTTTCTTTTTACATTGTCAACATTATCTCTTCTTTAACAGGACACATAGCATTGCTATGTCAAGGGATTTTACCATATCGGCGTTATTGGCCCCCTTTCCCACTTGGTTGTTGGTGTGGATGCTGGTGGGATCTCTCTCTCTCATTTGTTGTGCATGCCAATTCTATTTATTTTTGGTTGTAGTTTCTTGACAATGTGTATTGCATCCATGTTAGCTGATACCTGATGGGGCTTGGAATTGTTTCTGATTTCCCTTGTTGCTGCTTAACTAACTCTGGCCGGCTTGTGTGACAGCTTTCTGGAGTGTTAAATCCAACTGTAGTCTTTGTGAGAGCTCTTCATTGTGAAGACCTGCAACTAAACAGTTCCTAATTAGTTTTTCCTTGAGCTCCCCATATTGGCAAAATTTCAGCCAATGTATGCAAAGATGTAATAAAGCTGTTCATAGGTTCTGAAGGATCCTGTTTAGGGAGACCTGAATCTAGCTCATTCATAAATCACATTTCTTTTGCCCAAAAATGTTCAGTTAGTGCCTCTACCACATCAGCATATGGCTTTTTCTCTGCATTTGTAAGAGTTAGTGACATCAGAATTTCATTGGCCGGATCCCCCATTAAGTAGATGAGTACTTACTTGGTAACATCCCTCCCTTCCACAGCATGGGTCTCTGGGTCTGTGAATGCCCCAGCCCCTCTCTCTCACCACCCCCTTGTTTGGTAGCCATGGGGTGGTGTTTGTGGGGGTGGAGAACCCCTGCTCTGGCCCCCCTAGCCAGGGTCAGTACAGTGGGTGAGGGGGAAAAGCCCTCAAGGTGGGGGGTTTCCCCCTGCAGCACAGCTCCATCAGCCTGTGAATGCCCCAGCTCCCCCCACACTGCAGACCCTAGTTGGGGGACCAGAGCACGGTCTATTCTCCCGCCCCTGCCCTGTCCCCGTCCCACCCCTGCAGCTGAGAGGTGGGGGGGTTGGCAAGGAGGCAGAGCAGGGGTGTTTGCAGCTTGGTAAGCTGGGAGGTATGTGCGAGTGCCCCCTGCCTTCTGGCCTTGGCCAATGCAGGCATCTACCTGCAATAGTCAATTGATGAGTGAATGTGTATTATGCTTGTTAATAGTCCAGTCTACATGGTTCAGAGAGCTGCGTAGATTGACTCGATTCTGCCTTGGGCTTTTTGACTGTCTGTATTTAGCCCAGGAGGCTGGCTTTGTTAGCATTTTATTGCCTTGCTTTATCTTGTGATGCTGAGGCAGCCTCTGTGGGGGTAGCTGCTCAGCTTGGCTTTAAAATGCCCTACATTTGATGTGGTTACTTTTATCTGAGTAAAATCTCACTGGATTGCCCCTTGTGAGGGCAAATGCCTTGCTCCCTTCACTGTTTAGCTTTTGGAAACAATGCGTGTTCAGCTGTCTGGCTACCTTTTTGTAGTGTGGGCCATGTGAGGCAGTAATCTTACTAGGGAAGTCTGCTTTCTCAAGTGGGGAAAAGTGTGCTTGTCTGAGGAAAGCGTGGGAAGAAACTCTGAAATTCAGGGGGAAGCATAGAGGATAGGAAGGAGGAGCTGAAATGTAAATAATTGTTAAATATGCATGTAAAAAGGGGAGGAGATGGAAAACAGGATAATTGGGGTATTGTTAACTAATTGATATCAATTCAAGGCAAAACTGCACTCCCAGTGCCAGGCTTCTGGTCAGTCAGCACAAATTCAAATGGCTGGCAGCATAAGCTATGCCAGTCAGCATAGAAAACTAGTCTTGATAAATTTGATCCCATTCTATTAAGATCTTGCGCTTAATTGACAAGGTGACTGATACAATGTATTTAAATGTTCTACAGATGCATGACTGGAAACCACACAGCTAGATTTGTTGTTGTTGTTCAATAATAATATTGAAGTCGGACTCAGAATCAAGTAATGAAACAAAATCATAAGCCAGAAGGGGGGTTTCTAGCTTTTCTTGGGCTGTCCTATTCAATATTTTGATCGGTGAGCCAGCTGAAAACTGAACAGTTATTGGTAAGATTTGCAGATAACAAAGATCAGGCTGATAAACGTCTGAACATTCAAGTGAACCTGCCCTCATCCTGTAAAACGGATATTTGTTAACTGTATTAAAAATGCAAGGTGGGTGCAGCTAGGAACAAAGGATGTGGGTTTTGATTTGTGCACTCAAGAAAGTGATGACTCTCAAAGTCTTTGGGGTTAGGAGGGTAGAACCAGCTGTGCACCTGGGAAGACTGCGACAATGAAGACAGTCTTCTGTAAAAGCAGGGCAGTATTACAAAAAGTAAGGGCAGGGTTGTTGCTGGATAGCAGTGGCAAAACAGCTGCTGAGCAGTTCTGTTATTAACATCTTTTAAAAATGATGTTGATGTGAGGAAGAGCTTGGAAAAGAGCAAAAAACCAACACAAGCTTTTCAAAAAACCTGATTTGCAGCAAGAGAATAATGAAGCTCAAATCTACTGAAACTTCTCTTAAGCTCAGTAGGGGTTTAGGTATATCTGTATAGGAAAAATTCCTTATGGAGGGTGCAGTCATAAATCTTGTCATATTCCTTGGCCCTGAAATCTGCTTTATTCACTGTTCCTCCTGTTCCAATTTTACTGACATTATGTAACGTGAGTTTTGGCATAACCAGTTCCAAATGCCTTATGCTGCTGGCTCTTAAAGGTGTGTCCTTTCTCAGCTAAAAAGAACTAACAATTTCAAATGAATTCTAAAGAGCCTCCTAACACTGCTAAGTGAGTCTATCTGCTGCTCTGTGCTGTTTTGTGGACTTGCAAGTCTGCTGTTGGCAGTGATGAGTCTATGAGTCTGCCATGTGTCTTGCTGTGGTGGTTCTGTATCTGAGACCCTGTTGAGTTAAATTGATGAGTTGGTGCTTGTTACCTTCCTTCTGGGATTTGGAGAAAAATGGCCTTTCTTGCTTGACTTGGCCTCTGTGTTCCAGGTTGTTACAGCTTCCCTAACAACCAGTTGAGGCTAGCTTAAAACATTTGGCCCTTGGATTTGTCAGTTCCTGAATGTCCCTCATGCAGCTCCTTTCACTCTTCTTTCTCACACCTTCCAAAATTCATATACTAGTGTCCCCAACCAAAATCTTGCCGACTGCTGAGTGATATCCCTCTCACTGGTGATGGGGCTGGGAGTGTTCTGTCAGGCCATCCTAGGCAGAGAGTTTGAACTCCTTTCTGTAGGGTTTTATTCTGCAGTAGCTCTGACAGGCAGTCTACACGTCTTCATTTTGCATTGGAGAAGGCTTTTAACAGATTGGTTGACCTAACTGGTGTCTGGGCTTTGCTTTATTGCTCTTCATCTATGGATGTATATATTGCAAAATGAACAAACTTGGAAGAGACTTCGTGGCTTATGACCTTCTCTAGAAGGTTTGTCAAAAGTTCAGCCTTGGTATTCTCAGAGCTGGGTGCTAGAGGTGTTGGTTATGGCTAAAAGAGGGCTAGCAATCTGTGGCTTATGGTCAGCTTCACCTACAGGAGTCCCCCAAAATAGATATAAAAATGCTTCCCTGTGACTCAGGCCAATTTTCCCTCTTGGTTTGTATTGATATTCATCTCTCAACAGCCAGGAGGTATAAGTCACTTATTTCCATCATTTTTTACTGTAAGAGTACTGTGGCAGAGCTTCTTTAGATATATCTGTAGGAAACTCCAATTTTGCTCTTACTGTCATAGTAGCCTAAGTCTAGGGCTGTTTTGACTCCCTCAGTTTCTTGGACACTTAGAGTTGCATTCCATGACCATTATTTAGCTGTACAGTGGGACAGGTAGATTAGGTACCTAAATGGTTCACCATTCCAAGGACTTGGTCATGTCTTATCCTGGTATGTTGGGACAGGCATATTGATCAAAGTTAAGCTGATGCCATCTCCCTGTTCACATTACTGAAGCAAAACCTTAAATTTGCTTTAGCTCAAACTTTTTTTCTCCCTCTAAAGTTGTTTGAAACTTCTTGTTGTGCTCTTCTACTGACTTTCCCCAGAGGAGTTGTCCTTGCAACGTATCTCTGCTTGGGTGTAGAGGAAAGCTGTCATTGATTTGATGGAAAGGGTAAGGAGACTTAAGCAGGACCTATCCAGAGTGATTTGTCCCTTCCCTCTCTCCCCCTATATCTTCCGGTATTGAGAGGTTGCAGCCTTTAAACGGTCATGTTTGGTGCCCACTAGCGGACCAGTCCTGCGTGCATTTAAATCCGATTATACCATCAAGTGGCTGTGACACTGAGTTCCACAAGTTAATTACATGTTGTGTGGAAAAATAAGATTTCTTTGTTTGTTTGAAATCTGCTACCTAATAATGTAATGGTTTATTCCCTAGTTGTAGTATTGTGAAAGATGCCAAGTAGTGAATCCCTCTTTACTTTTGTGTACACCATTCATGATTTGTATAGGCCTCTCTAGACCCACTCTTCCCCCAGTTGTCTTTTTTTCAGCTGTGAAGTTTTAGCCTTTTTAGTGTCTCCTCATATGGAAGTCTATCCATGCCTCTGATCATCCTTGTTGCCCTTTCTGTAATTTTTGGAGTGGGGGGACTAGAACTACATTTCTAGTGTTCAAAGTGTGAATGTAGCATAACTCTGTATAGTGGTATAATGACATGTTTCTGTCCCCCATCCTAATTTCTTTTTTAATTCCTAACCTCCTACTTGCTGCAAACATCAGCCCAGTCTTTAAAGAAATATCCATGATCATTTCAAAATTGTCTTTGTATTGTCATATATACATGGTGGCCACATATAGGGTGGTTGGGGTCTTCCAGTTACCTTCTGTACTTGGAGGGCTTTTCCTGCGGCCAGTGCACAGCTCCCAGGGAAAAGGCAGCAGGGCGGAGAGCCCCGAGTCCGTAGCGGGCAGCCCATCTCCACCCTCACCCTGCTGTGTTCCACTCCTAGATGTGTCCCCATGTTTTAAAATGGTGGTGGTAGTGCCTGAGCTAAAGCTCATTAGATAAGCTTTAGTTCAAGTGCCGCTACCACCATTTTTAAGTGCTGGCACACTGATCCCTTGGATGAGCCGCTTGTCACTCGGTTTTGCTCCCCGCCCTGGCCCCAGCTTCCTGTTCACTGCCCTGGCTGGGCAGTGCCCCCAGCCCCAGCTCCACCCCTTCCTTCACTGTGGGGGCCTCGATCTGCTGCCTCGTGTCCCTTCCCTTCCCCCACTCCTTCCCCTCCTCAGACTTTCCTGCAGGGCACTGCTCTCCACACTGCCCGCCTGTGCTCCTGTAAATCAGTTATCAGATCGGTATAAGCCAATATGCCTGGTGAATAATTGGCTGTCTGTATCAGCCAAGAAAATCTCTATCGGTGCACCCCTACTTGTAAGGGGATCTTTAGACCCTTCCTCACTGGGCTTCATGCTGCGCATCACCTTGATTAAAACCAGGGGCTTAATACATTAATAATAAGAGGTACTTTCCCCAGTACTGTTTTATAAGTGAGCTCTCTTTGCCAATTGTTTTTGTCCCTACATTAGTTTACATTCTCTCTTAGTGGAATAGTACCACTAAGTTTTGATATTTTTTTTTTTTTTTTGTTCTGTTACCATCTGCTACCTGTGGCTTTACTGTCCAAAACACAGCATTGACTTGTGCACGAGCCTTGGCTAATACTAACAAAATGTCTCCCTTACTGTCAGGCTGTAGTCTGCCTTCTTTTGCAACCATTGTCTATGGCTCTTATGAATTCCTATGGGCAATACTGTTGTTTTGTAGCTACCAGCCAAGAAAGCACAAAGTTATGCAAATGTTACAGTTCTTGCATCTCTTTCCAAATTCTGGGTACTTTCTTGGCTCATGGTGTTCTGCCACTGTGCTTGCAATTTCAGGTAGTTTTGAGCCCTGCATGCCTTTTGGTTTTGGGTCTCTTGTAGGATTTTGAATTCTCTATCATGGTTGCAGTGTTGGAGCACTGTCCACACACCACGGGCAATTTTACATGTGCTCTGGAAGTGCGGGGGGCAGCGCTTTAGAGTGGCTCTGAGAACTGCTCTAATTCAAATGCCACAGCATCTTGTGTATCAGTGTCCCTGCACTTCAAAATGGTGACGGGGGCACTTGAACTAAAGCTTGTTTAATGAACTTTAGTTAAAGCACCCCTACTGGCATTTTGAAGTGTGGGGACACTGATACACGAGATGCAGAGGCTGGTTGGAGTACAGTAATTACCATGCTCCAGCAGACTCGATTGAGTCTGCTCTGACGTGCTGTAATTGCAGTACATCAGAGCAGCCTCTGCACTCATGTACAGGCACCCCATAATTTCAGCCTGGACTCCATGACTTTTCCTGCATGGCGTATTATAGCTACTTCAAAGGGTTAATTCTGGATCTTCCATATTACACCCTTTCCATGGGATTGGTGTGCTCTCCCCAAAAAACTCTGCTGTGTGACAATTTGGTTAACATGGTCACTGCAAAGGGCAGACATCCTATGGGCTCTTTAGGTAACCCTGAGTTGTAACCTGAGTTGAATACATTCCTGAGGGAGGGAAGAAATCTGCTCCCTCTGCCTACTGACTGGCATCACATACCTGGGTGTGTGCTTGGGCTTCCTATTGTTCTGAGCTATGCCAGTCTGCCCAGCAACCAGTGATGCATTTCAAATAGGTTGGCTGGCAGCCAACAGGTGCTGCCCTTCATTGGACCAGGTCATAAGGGCTATATAAGTTAAGGACTGCCCAGGAGGAGGGGGAGTAGCCATGATGAAAACTCAGAGAGAAGAGATGAACCATCTGAAACTTGCTATCACTGGAAACTGATGATCAATGAACTGCCTGCCTCCAGAGGGAATCTCCACTTGCCTCTGGATGGTACTTGTGAGTAAGCTACCTGAGATCTAACTAGATACATAGTTCAGATGCTTGATCAAAGGCTACCCCAGCCACCCTGTTTGCTCTATGGGATTTCTCTGATACTACTCAACTCTGTACCCTATTCCAACCCTATTCCTTATAACCAATAAAATTCTCTTTTGTATCTAGTGTGGGAGACTTATTGGGAGTGGGTCTAGATTATGCCTTGGGGTCCCCTTGGTTCAGCTGACTCAGGGAGACCACTACTTGGACTTTCGACTGAGGGAAGCACCCCAAGTTCTTGAAGTGAGTCAAGTACCCTTTAGGGCTACAAGGCCTGTGTTTCCCAGAGCACACAGTGTCAAGATCAAGTCCTTCCCTGGGTGGTGGCAGCAGTACCCCCAGGCTAGTGGGTGTGCTCCAGGAAGGGGGTCGGTCAGACATTAGGCACCCCCAGAGAGGCACTTGGAGCCTAGAAGGTGGTCGGGTACAGTGAGATGGGTGGCTCAGCGCAGGAGCACACCGTACTGGCCCGCCACAGTGGTATCTCAGATCCTGATCACAATTGGCTTTTTGCAGGGCTAGCTTGGTTCCCTGAAATGACAAGACTTGCTGGCTGTACTGACTTAGGTTATTTAGATTCTGTCTTTTTTATGTCCTCTATTTAAATATTCCTCATTGACTTGTTTTTTATATGGATTGCAGTACTGCAAGCTTCTATAACAAACTTTTCTGCTCTCTTAGACAGAGGAAGGGTAACTTAGTTCTTAAATGTCCAGTACTTTAAAATCAGCTACTGTCAAATAAAGCTACCTTTTGTCTTTTTTCCCTGGCACCTCTGTTTTGCAGGTAGCTAAGTACTCTCTTTTTGCGTGTGTGACCTACTGTGTGGTGTTCAGTAATCACTCACAGCCAAGGTGTTTCAAGGCTGGAATTCTAAAATGCTCAGCTTTATGTAGGTGAGCCTCTGCCTTGCAGTAATGGTTTATGTCAGTTTCTTACAGAATGCCCTTCACCTTTGCAGGCTAAGGCACAAAATATCCAGTACCTAGAAACCTGAAGCTAGAAGTAGAAATGAACCTGTTTCTTACAGTGAATAATCATTAAAATGTATTTATGATGTGGATTATTCTATCACTTACGGTCTTTTGAAGGCCTGATGATTTCCTAAAATCTTCATAACCTGCAGTTGAGCTTAGGTTGAGGGGACACAGCACTTTGAATTGGAAACTGTGCAGAGCCACGATGGTAACTCCACTTGCGCTTTATTGGGTGTCTGATTTTGGATCACAAAGTTCAGGAATGGTACACACCACTAACACTGTGCCTTGGAGCATTACAATAATTTGAGCTTTGTGCAGTCCAGTACACTGATGCATTAGAGTACCCTGGCTCTTAATCAATTGGCTATTCTACTGAGGACAGCTATGATGTTGGAGGGGTGCCTGGGGAGACATGAATTCTGTTCCTACCTCTGCCATTGTCCTGCTGTGAACTTGGACAAGTTGCTTTACTCTTTTCCTTTTTTTCTATTCAGACTAGAGTTTCTTTTAGGCTGGGACTATCTGCACGGCACCCAGAGTCCTTCCTATGTGCTCCAGCAATACTTTGGTTCAGGATGCTGAAAGAGGAAACTACAGTCTGGTGAACAAGATAAGGTTCTGATCCCTGGGTATGGGCACACGTTGTTGCCAGAACAAACTTTGAGTCCCACAAACTGGCAGGCAAGAAGAACTGTTGCTGCTTTCCAAGGAATAGGTGCCTAGTAATCTAAAAAGGAAACCTTTTAATGATGTTTAAAGGATGCCTATCTAGTCCTTTCACAGCCATCTTAACTGATACTTTTTGCCAAGGAAGGCCCCAACTGCAGTTCAGGTCACTCGCACTTCAGGCTGTTGTCCTTGAGCTCCCACTTGAATACAGTTTGTTAGTGAATTCATTAGTGAGTATGGTGACCACTGTATGCAGCACTGTAAAGTAGGTGGGTGTTCTGAAATCTATGGATTTAACCCTTAGAAAGTGGGAAGGCACAAAAGAACCAATCTTCATTGAAGAAATGGAACTCTAGAAAGAAGTAGGCAAGGTGGATCGCTTGCATTTACTATCTTCCCCCTTTCCAGGAACACTAACACGTGTTCCTTTCGCTGTTATCCTCTTGTCATAGAATATTTCTGAGTGGCTGTTGAAGAGGCTGATTGGACTGTATGGTCACGTCCACATGAGCAGGGGCATATGTTTGTGCTGCTGCTTTGTGCCGCAGTGCATGCTGCTGCCCGTTCTCTTTGCAGTGGGACACGTTGTCTTGCTGCTTCATGTGCTGTGGAGAGGTCTGGCTGGGGCACAGAGCCGGCAGGCAGCCCCTGCACTAAGGCACCTGGTGCCTTGGCCAGCTAGGAAATGGCATGTGGAGATGGGAGAGCAGGCAGCCCTGGTCTGCCCGCTCCCTTTTCTCTGCATGCTGTGGAGGCCCTGCACTGAGGCATTCTGTGCCCTGCCTAGGGCTCAGGGTGCCTGGAGACAGTGGAGTAAGAAGGCCTGGGCTGGCTGTTCCCTTGTCTCCGTGTGCCTCAGCGCTGTGTCCCCTCAACTTAAGCCCTGGGCTGCCTGCTCCCCTATCTGTGTGCTTTGGAGCCACCGCTCTGAGACTCTCTGTGCCCTAGCTGGAGTGGCTGGCTGGGGTGCAGCATGCCTCAGGGTGGGGAAGCAGGTAGCCCTGGGCTCAGCAGCATGTGAAGACTGGGGAGCAGGCAGCCCTGTGCTGCCTGCTCCTCTGTCTCCACTTGCTGCTCCCTGGCTTGCCAGGGCACAAGGTGCCTCAGCACAGGCTGCCTGTCGGCTAGCCCTGTGCTGAGGCACCCTGTGCCCCAGCCAGCCCCTCCCCACCCCCTGCAGCACACGTGGCAGAGTGCCCGCGCTCAGACACATGGAGACGGGGGAGCAGGCAGTCCTGGGCTCTCTGGTTTCCTGTCTTGAGGCACACTGCATCCCAGCCAGCTGCTTTATGGCTGGCTGGGGCGCAGTGTACCTCAGCACAGGGGCTCCACATACCTCAGCGCCCTGCACTGAGGCATATGGAGACAAGGGAGCAGCTAGCCCCTTGCTTCCTGCTTCCCCATCTCAAGGCACCCTGTGCCTCAGTCAGAGAGTGGTTGGCTGTGACACAGGGTGCCTCAGCGCAGGGGCTCTGCAGCCAGTGGAGATGGGGGAGCCAACAGCCGTGGGCTGCTTGCTCCGCTGTCTCTGAATTTGTCCTAGTGCATGCCACTTTGTCATGCTTTGCACTGCTTTTATTTCAGGGTTGGTTTTTTTTTTTTGGTACCTGGTCGCAAATTTTGCCCCAGTGCTGTAAATTAGCTGTGTCATGCACAGATTAATGTGCAACTCGTTTCCTTTCTGGCACTGCAAAGATATTTGCAGCACCAAAACTGTATGTGCCTGCATATCTGGATCTAGCCTATGAGTCTGTAGCTCAGAAGCTCACTCTTGTTCAAAGCAAGTGCCCTCTATTCAATGGTATGCTTAGAACCCTTCTTAAGTCTTTACTTTGCATCAAAGCACAGGAAATTACAGGAGAAAATCTAATATGTCATGATGTTACTGTAATCTCTGTTGCTAGTGTGACGTGGCAGCAAAATGGGTGTCTGCAAGCCTACAACTGAAGCAGGTGAGGTAGTTAGTAGTACGGAAGTACTAGTAATATTGCACAAGGGACTGTTGTGTCTATTCTGGAACACCCTGTACAGTTCTAGTCATACCATGTCATGATTTTGAATAAATGTTTTTGAAGAATTGTGGGGAAGGACTGTGGGGATGATTAGGGGAATGAAAAGCCTATTGAATGACAGGTAATTGGAGGGGTGTTGCTTGGCTGGCTGACAAAATGAAGGATGAGAGGAGTTGTGGCTTGTATTTTTGAGGATGTAAATCCTTGGAAGAGAGCAGAGCTATTGAAGTTGAAGGCTGTCCTTGGCATAAGACTAAGTTTATCCATGGCCAGTTTACAGACACTTAAACTGGCGATTGGGGGAAGGTATCTAAGCATCTGAGAGGTTCTGGCTGTCTGATATGCATAGTAGAGGGAATGGAGTGGTATAGTTGATTGAAAATATTCTGACAAAATAGCAAAATTTGAAGAAGCTGGTTCACTGAGCCAGAGATGTTTCATTAGTAGTGAAGCTGCTGAGCATGCATTTCACTATAGCTGCAGGGTCCAAGGAGCTTCCAGCTTGTGAGGAAAATGCAGATCTGGTCTTTGTCGAGTTTGAATCTAAAAACCCTCTTTGCCTGAGGGAAGAAAGGGGGAATCCTGTCTTTGACTGAAGCACTACTAGTTGGCCAGCTCTGCCAACTACTAGGCATGGGGTTTAGTAAACCTGAGGCTTTGAAACAGTTCCCTTAAATAACAGGGGACTGGTTTTGACTAAGGATGGCAGTTTTCAAACATTGCTTTCAGTCCTCAGCTTCTTGTGGATCATCCTGCAGCCTTAAACTCCCTAAGTGTAAAGGGACTGGAGGGGTCAGTGCAATGCAGTCTGTTTACGATGGCCTAATGGATCACACTGTAGTATGCAAGTGACTCAGAGAAGGTCCTTCCAGCCTACCTGTAAGATGGTGACTGGCTTGCAGTTCATTCCATATTCAGTATCCAGCTCAAATACTTCAAGTCCAGCAGGTACATGGTTTTATTTTTCTTTTGGGATGGGGCAGCTTGTTTTCTGAGCATCCAGTGTACATTTGGGTCATGTTTTCCAGCTTATCCCCCTAGCCACAAGGGATAGCCACAAGCCTCATTCCCAATCAACTTGAAGCCGAGCCTTGTGAAATATTCTTGTCTTGGCAGCTAGGTGAAATATAGATTTGGTAACTGGCAACATTGCAGGACCAGTATGCTTGGCTTGGTAAGGATCTTTTAAAATGCATATCTAGAAAATTCCTGTGAAGGTGAACTGGTGTTTTGTTCCCTGAAGGTTGGTAGTGAGTCTAGAACTACTGGTTTTCCATTGGGTTTCATTGGCAAGTTTTGTTTGTTTTTTTTAAACAAAAATAAATATTTTCAGGTCCTGTATGGGTAGGCAGTTTCTTCTACCTAATGCAGGGATTCCTTGAAAACCATCTGCTTAACTTATAGTTCCTCTTCTCTGTAGAAAACCCTTTTTAAGTAAGGTGTGAATGTTACAATCCTAAATACTACTTTTAAAGCTTTTTTTTCCTTTTTCTTGAACAGTGGGCTACGAGACGGATTGAGAAAGGAGTTAAAAAACAGCAGGCACGGATGTTAAAGGACTCTGCATCTAATGGTAAGTTCTGAATGGAGAAAGGATCAGTGATTTCCTGACAAAAAGGAGAGGGAGAAGGGGAAAAAACCACATTTTAAAATAGCGTGCACAACTCCTTCTACTGCTTGGGAAGTACAGTACATTGGAGTGGGATAGAGAAGCTACCCTGCTGTTACATATTGGTTTTTGTATATTGTACCATAGGATGAACAGACCTCTTTAAGTGGTCCTCTTGGTCTAAGAAGCTTAGAAATACTTGGAATATAAGATGCCCTTGTGTAATAGAGAATTGATGGAATCTTTCAACCCAGTATTGGTTACATTAGGTTTCGGGGGTGGTCTGAGTTTTAAGCAATCTGCCAGTGCATTGATTTGAAACTGGAGTTTAGGACTGATCTAAGAACAAGTCTCAGTGTATGTTTTGGGAATAAGAAGCACAGACAGACTAGCTCAGGTGTAACCTGTTGCATACAGGCTTTTTATTTTATTTTCTGGAGAGTCCAGAATTGCAGTGATGAGATGTTAAACAAAGTTCAAGTCTAAAAGGCCTATATTTTCACAAGGCCTACAGTGCATATTTGTTAGGCTGCTGGAGTACTAACTTTGCATCATTGCTTTTACTGTTTCCCTGGTGTTACTTCAGTCCTTGCCAGATGAACTTCTTGTCCTAGTTTTCTTTCGCAGGAGAGCCAAAGAATTGCCCAATACTCCTTCCTTTACTCTAATTTCAAAATCCTCACACTGTGAGTTATCCAGTACATTGCATTTGTCATGGCACATTGCAATAGGCCACGTTTGACTGTTAAAATGCTGTTGAGGTCTTCCATGAAGCTGTCCACATAGAAGTTGCGTGAACTTAACGAAGAAATCTGAGGAAGGCAAACATGCTATCGAGTAGCTACAAACTCCTCCTTATTCATCTCTTTCTGTATATTGGCTGTTTACATTATCAAATTGGTAATGAAATGATAAATTTAATCCTACCCCAGTGTTACCTTGTGTCATTTATACCCAGCTACACTTTATAAATCATCTCTCAGTATAGCTGAAAATAGGATCTTTTTGTAGGCTTTGCCATCTCTGGTTGAATAAATGCATTGCTTTTTAGGTCTGACAAAATAGCTCTCGTGTGGATTTTTTCTAGTCGGGGCACAATGTGACACCCTCTCCAGCTTCCCCATAGCTACTGCTACTAAGCCTTTCCTTTTCAAAGGAGCACCAGAGCTGATGGTGGAATTCTGGACTCTGGAAATGCAAGATTTCCTTTATATTAGCCATAAATCTCTTTGGCAGTGGCATGCTTACCCATCATTCAGAAGTAGTGACTGACTAATAGAGATGCTATATAGCTATAAGCTCCTCAGTTTAAGACCATTTGGAATGCTCATTGATTTAAAGATTTAAATTTTGATCATTAACTTTAGCCAAGTCAGAAGGGGAGCGTTTAATAAATGGCTCAAATCTACCAGTATATTTTGTAGCTGGGTTTTTCCCTCCCTCCCCTCTTTTTTTTTCTTCTTATTTTGAAGCCATAATTAACACTGTCTCCTTACTGAATCTCTTGCAAATACTCTGATGCAACTAGATATTTTCCTTCTTCACAGAAGTGTGATGTGCTTACAGTTGTATACTGAGTCACTGGAAGAGCTCAGGCTGTAGAACATTGTAGTCTGTTTTTACAGTAGCACGCTTGACACACTTCTGTGTTTGCAAACGTGGAGATGCATAGATTCAATTTAGATGAGAACTGGGCAAGGGGTTAAGAGGAGTAAAGCATGTCGCAAAATAAACTGAATTTTTATAGGTAAAGGGTGATCCTGTCCCAAATATGTACTTGACTGTTATGTGCAAAATGAGATGCTTCACTTGCAATGATATTTCAAATTGATGGTACAAGAGGACTTGAATTGTGTTAGTACAGCAAGAACTCATGATTATGCCTCATATTGGTTCAAAACTTGTAACAAAACACCCCACTTAAAACACCTTTTTACCTTCAAGGGGAAAAAGAATGCACCTTCTCCAAGCAATAGGGGCCTTTATAAAAATACAATTGTGTGTGGTTCTTTTAAATGCCTCTCCACAAGAATCTTCTATCCAAGAAGATCTACTTTTTTTTTTCTTTTTCAAGGAACAAATATGGGTGGAGGAGATTTAATGTATGAAGGCTAAAATCTTAGGAGGGGAGTTTTTTAATGACTCTTAAAGGCCACATACTCACTCTGTAGATGGTATTCTTGGGTGCTCCTAGAGTCATCCAAGTGCTTGGCAGAGAAGGCAAGCTGATAAGACATTTGACATCAGATCACTAGGAAAAGATTAGCTGGTGCATATCCAGCATGTTCTCTCACTCCTTGTTCTTCCACTGTTTTTAGCAATTTGTACCTCCATGGAGGAAGTCTGGAATAGAGGGTTAAGTGACTAACCCCAGATTACATGTCACATGCAACTGAACTTTAATTTCCTAGATTTTGGTTCACTAGTTTTAACAAATGACTGGGTCACTCCAGTCAGCTTGTAGAGCTATATTTGCAGCTCTACAATATCAATAAGTCTCTAATAGAGACTTAATCTGTATTTTATCTCTTGGGGGTTTGCCCCGTATCTTTGAAAGGGTCATGGAACAATTGGTCCCATCGCTGACTTGGTGTGCTGCAATAAAAGCATTGCCCAATGGATATTGCTGTTTTGAAACCAATTCAGAACAACTCTTCAGGTTCACCTTGCATCTGTGTTGCATTACACGGGCAAAGTTCAGATGTTGCAGTTCAATTTTTATGGCCCTCTTGTGAAATAAAAACATCTGGAGATAGGTCCTATATGGGACCATTTGGTACAACTGCTTTCAGGACTCTTTCCTCTTTTTTTATATCCAAATAAAGTTGTGACTTGTCATATCTATATAGCATTAACCCTCTGTGACAAGGGTGGGTGTGTGTGTGTGTGTGTGTGTGTGTGTGTGTGTGCGCAACTGAATGGGTAGCAAATAGTGTGCAGGTATAAACCAAGACAAACTGTTCTAAGCCCCTTTTCAGGAGCTGTGGCTGAAACAAACACCTGTGGCAGCATGGAACAAAAATATCATGCAAGATGAGTGCCAGGTATAGGAAAGACTGCAGTGGAGTATTTAGAGCCTTGGGGAACAAGAATTTATGGGCCAAACTCCACTTGTAGGGCTGTGTGAAATTTTGCCACGTGTTTTGTTTAAAAGCTGTTTCAAGCTCAAAACAGCGACATTGAAATGAAACAAAAAGCATAGAAACAGCTTCAAAATGAAATGAGGGCACTCAAAACTTCTTGAAAGTTTCGAAATGTTTCAAGTTTCAAAGCAGCCTGGTGGTGGGAGGCAGGGGAGAGCCAGGGCTGTGCTCCAAGTGGCTTTGCAGCCCCATGTACCTCAGCCCAGCAGGGAGCACAGCCCTGGCTCTCCCCGCCTTCTGCCACCGGGCTGTGCTCCATGGGGCTGGCAGAGATGATCAGAGCGTAGCGCCAGCTCTGTCTGCCTCCCACCGCTGGGCTGTGCTCCTATCGGCTTCACCAGCCCCATGGAGCTCAGCCTGGCAGCAGGAGGTGTAGCACAGCACCAGCTGTGGGAGGTGGGGAGAGCGGTGCACTGGATAGTCCTCCAGCACTGGAGAAAATTGCTGCTGCTGCCTGTCCCAGGAAGCAGCAGCAGCCTCCCCTCATCTAGTGTACAGATCTGGGGGCTCGCACCCCCGGGAGGAGTCCAGCACAGCCCGGCAGGTCTCTTGGGGGTTGCAGGCCCCTGGATCTGAGCCCCGGATGAGAGGAAGCTCAGGCAGCAGCAGCAGCAATCTTGTCCGGTTCTGGGCACAGCCTGCGCCCAGCGCTGGTCCTAGGTGAGAGAGGCAGCCTGAGCCTCCTCTCATCTGGGTGTACAGATCCAGGGGCTGTGGGGCTGTGCTGGATTCCTTCCCGGGGTGCGGGCCCCTGGATCTGCATTGGATGACAGGAGGCTGAGGCTGCTGCCTGTGGCTAGCAGCAGCATCTGTCTTTCCCGGCGCTGGGTGCGGGTTGAGCCCAGTGCCGGTCCCAGGCGGCAGAGGCAGCCTCCTGTCATCTGGCACAGATCTGAGGGCCTGCACCCCTGGGTGTGAGACCCCAGATCTGCGTGCCAGATGACAGGAGGCTGCCGCTGCTGGCAAATTTTGCTTTCAAGACTTTGAGGTGCAGTTTCCCAGAAACCGCTGCACCTATCTTCTTGAAGCTTGGCAGGTTTCATGCCCTCCGAAGAGGCTACCATCCCTGCAATTTGCATCCAAATCAGGCAACAAATGACAATGTTTTAGGCATTTTCATGATTCCCCACTATAGGATATGGGTGAAACGTCAAAACAGTTTTGTTGAAACGGAACAGGACAGTGATTCGAAACTAAATGAAACACTTTTTCTTCGAAACAGCAAAACGGATGTCAAAATGAAACGATTCTGTTTCACAGAGCCCTATCCACTTGTACTTTTAGGAGGGCAAAGTCTCCTTGGTAGGGTTGCAATGCATTGTGAAAGAGGTCTAAACGGTCCATTATTCATGTGAGAACGAGACCTTGTTCTGTGCTTCAAGTGGAATGCGTCTAGCATCTTATCTAAATGCCCTGTTTTCTAAAAAAAACCAAACAAACAAAAAAAAACTGGAACGTGTTTATCCTTACTGCAGTTTATCTGGAAGATGAGTATTCCCCTGAATTCACTTGTGTGTGGTGTGACAGAGAGCGATTAGCTAGCTGGAGCATGGCTATGGCATGGAGGCATATACCACATTTAATACTTACCTGGGTATAGAAATGCTAAGGAAAAGTCCAGACAGCCACAGGAGCAAGGCAAGTGACTAGCTGCGTGTATTTCTCCTTCCTATATTCAAGCAGAAAGTTGCTGAACTATTTGTGGTAGGCATAATTTATGCAGGGCCTGTCCAGACTTATCTGTCCTTTGCTCCTCTTCCTTTCTAGCAGCTTCAAGCATTTTAAATGCTCAGGAAGTTCTAATTTGGAGGTTGCAGCCTCATGTTTAATACCTACTGATGGGAACCTTCTGCTGAATGAATTAGTGTAATTCTCTTTTGAGCCTGATTAAATTATCAGCCTCCACAACATTGCTGCAAGGAATTTCACAAGCTAATTGCAAGCTTTCTTTTGTTAGTTTCAGACCTGTTCCAAATTTTCTTATCCACTAGTTTTTGTACAATGAGATGAAAAAATAAATAGGGATTCACTATTTACCCATGTCATTCATTATTTTGTTACCCTGTCATACCCCCCTCAGTTACCTTGTGACCATTTACTTGGTAGAAAGGGGTATGTATGGCTGTCCATATAACTCATAGTGATTGATTTTTGTGGTAAACTGGAAGATGCCTGCTGAATGGTTTACACTGGGCAGGAAAGGAGACCTAGTCTGCTCTATAGCAGGGGATAGCAACCTATGGCCTGCAAGCTGGTTGTGGGCCATAGAGTCATTGGATCTGGCCTGCAAAACCAGAGGACTTCAGTGATGTTTTGGCAGTTGTTGGGGATGATGGGGGGAGGGGAGAAGAAGGAGGTCGCTCATGTGGCTAGGCTTTAAGGAGATGCAGCAACAGAAGAAAGAAACTACTGTGGTGGCAGCAGCCTAGTGCCAGCCTGTCTCAGACCTCAGTTGGGTCATTCCAGCCTGCTGCTAGAAAATGTTGCCAACCACTGCTCTATAGCATGCACAAATGTTCTATGACTGGTTTCTATGGTTGTATAACATGCCTGTCTCTGATTTATATTTTGAGTTCACTGTTTGAATGGTTCAGTAATCTACAGAACAACTTCCTCTGACTAGAGGATTTTTTTTGGTTATCTGGAGTAATTTCCTCATAGTTCCCCTTTTGTTCTTTAAGGGATCATACAACGAGTCGACACCACCATGGAGAAGGAGATCGCGAGCCTGCATCGAGCAGACTTTGAACTCTCAGACATCTTCTATTTCTGCAGGAAGGGGTTTGAGGCCATTGTGGAAGATGAAGTCACCCAAAGGTTTTCTTCAGAGGAGCTGGTCTCCTGGAATCTCCTCACAAGGACTAATGTCAACTTCCAGTATATCAGCCTGCGGCTGACCATAGTTTGGGTCATTGGGGTCCTGGTGCGGTACTGCCTCCTATTGCCTCTTCGGTGAGCCCAATGCTGGGAGACTCATTCATATGAAACAAATCAGTCTAAAGCTTCTGAACCAAGTCATGCAGGGTATGATGACAGACATGCAAGCTGAACTACTTAATTTTTTTGCGCAGTGACTGCCCTAGGGATGTCTGGCATGGCTTTTTTCGTAAACCTTCTTAAACCTGAAACTGTTGCAGTAGCTCAAACTATTCATCTTGCATTCCAGCATTTTAATGCTGTACAGTTCTCTTTGAATGGTTCATCCCATCAATCATTTTAAGATTATCTCCAACAGGGGTCCTTGGGTGGCAAATACTTATTCTCCTCTTCTTTTGTTTAGTCTTACATTGGCCACCATTGGGATTCACTCGATGATTGTGGGAACAACGTTGGTAGGCTGTCTGCCAAATGGCAGGTAGGTGTGTGCCTTTCTACTAACTGCTGTTTTGGAGTGTGTTATGAGGCTTGTCCCTGCAACAGCAAGCATTGCTATCGGTAAAAACGATGAAAAGCTAATGGTGGGGCTCTTGCAGGCCACAGAACGTAACCCAGTAACTGTGGTTGAACCTGAGCATTTTGCTAGTATGTCCTTCCAAACTGGAACATGCTTGGTTCAGAGCTAGCCTTGGGACTTGGGGAAATGGAAAGGTGACCTCTCCTTTTCCTGGAACTTGGTTGTGCTGAACGCGAGTCATAGAAGCAGTAAAGTGTAAAGACTGGGAGGTCTGTGAAGAGTTGAGACCAGAACATAGGTAGGTCAAGACTATATAGTTGAGGACCTCTGGCTCAAAGCTGAGATGGGATGCCTTAAAGGATAGAGGGGAACCAGCCCTATATGGTCACCATTTTGAAATCCATAGAAAGGAGCTGGAAGTTGTAATGAGGGAAGGGCAGTTCTGCTCCGCTTCCACTGTGCTTGGAGGGGGAAAACTGGGTTGGCAGTGCTCTGTGGAGGCACTTGGATGAGCTGCTCTGATGGACCTGGTAGGAATACAAAAGGGAAACTAGCTATTCTAGTTCCTTGATGTGGAGACAGTGGTGTTGATGCCTACAGGGTCAGATGAGTCACTAACTGGCTGGAGGGCCGCACCCAGAGTGTGGTGGTGAACGGGTCTTATTCGACCTGGAGGGATGTGGGCAGTGGGGTTCCCCAAGGCTCGGTCCTTGGGCCTGCACTATTCAACATCTTCATCAGTGACTTGGGTGAGGGGGTAGAAAGCGCCCTGTTCAGATTCGCAGATGATACTAAGATGTGGGGTGAAGTGGGTATGCTAGTTCCTTCGAACAGGCTGCAAGCGGATCTAGACAGGTTACGGGGGTGGGCTGACGAGAACAGGGTGGGGTTCAACACTGACAAGTGCAAGGTGCTGCACCTGGGAAGGAGGAACCAGCGGCACACCTACAGGCTGGGGAACTCCCTTCTCGCCAGTGTCGAGACAGAAAAGGATCTTGGAGTCATCATTGGTGCCACAATGAACATGGCCGACAGTGTGGGAACGCGGTCAGGAAGGCCAACCATACCTTGTCATGCATCCACAGATGCATCTCAAGCAGGTCCGAGGAAGTGATCCTCCCCCTCTATGCGGCACTGGTGAGGCCGCAGCTGGAGTACTGCGTCCAGTTCTGGGCGCCGCGCTTCAGGAGGGATGTGGCCAATATGGAGAGGGTCCAAAGGAGGGCCACCCTTATGATCAGGGGTCAGCAGGGCAGGCCCTACGAGGAGAGGCTGAGGGACCTAAACCTGTTCAGCCTCCACAAGAGAAGGCTGAGAGGGGATCTAGTGGCAGTCTATAAACTAGTCAAGGGGGACCAGCAGGCATTGGGAGAGTCCTTGTTCCCCCGAGCACTCCTGGGAGTTACAAGAAACAATGGGCACAAGCTGGCAGAGGGTAGTTTCAGGCTAGACGTTAGGAGTTGCTGTTTCACTGTCAGGGCGGCTAGGACCTGGAACCAACTTCCAAAAGAAGTGGTGCTGGCTCCTATCCTGGGGGTCTTTAAAAAAAAAAAAAAAAGGTTGGATGAACATCTGGCCGGGGTCGTTTGACCCCAGTACTCTTTCCTGCTACGGCAGGGGGTCGGACTAGACTATCTTCTCAGGTCCCTTCTGACCCTATGAAACTATGATGATAGAATGGGGTTCTGGAGAAGAGTGCTGGTACTGGACTATGACTGGTGGGATTAGACTCCAAGGGGCAGCCTGAAGATACGCAAAGTGTGGGGAAGAGAGGACAAGCCTGGGGCACAGAAAAAAAAAAAAAAACCCCCCCCCCCCCCCCCCAAAAAAAAAAAAAAAAAAAGCGGGCCTCAAGATGGTCAGAGGAGAGACTGACAGAGGATGGCTGATAGAAGAGCAAGGGTGTGAAGACAAATATGGGAGGCAATATGGGAAAGTGAGGTAGGAGAAGGGAAAGGAGAAGATGGTGTGAGAAAGTAATTGGTACCTGGCAGAAAGGGGGGACTTCAAATGTAAACTTAGTCTAAATATTAAATAAGGAAGAAACTTTTAGACTTTTTCCCTTTCCTTCTGCAGGGCCTTTGTGTCTCTTGGGGTTGGGGGAGGAGGTGGCTGTTTGTGTAGCATAACCAGAGCTAGTCACAAGGCCCAAATCATCAGAACTGCACTAACACCTTAAAATGGTGGGTTTAGCCTTTATTCCACAGGCCAGATTGGATCATCTTTTTATAGATAAAATATACAGTGACTCCCTACTTTAGCTTCTCCTTGAAATAGACAAGACCAAAGATGAAAGGGAACAGAGATGGTTTGCCCAAGGTGTTACAGCAGGTTGGTATTACAGGTGGAAGTGTGGGGTCCGGGGGAGAACCCATGTCTGTATTGTCTAGTCACCAGGGACACTACTATGGCAATAGATTCTGGATGTGGGTTGACAAAAACTGTTTCTGTTATAGGTACCTTCCAAGACTTTAGAACTTTAACCGTATATGTATGTCTTTTTCAGCATTAAAGACTGGCTGAGTGAACTAGTCCACCTAACGTGTTCCCGGATCCTTGTCAGAGCTCTTTCTGGTACTATTCATTACCATAACAAGTGAGTTGAGCCAGTGTTACAGTATTGTAAGTGAACAGATACCTAGTTACTCCTATAGGCATGGCGTTAGCAAAAGTAAAACAGTTCCATAGAGAAGACAAAAGGAGGACCTTTTTTAATGGAAGACGTATAATAACTGAGTGGTAGAGGGATTTTCTCAGTATTAACTTACTAGCTGATAGTATGACAGCAACATCTTGCCATGGGCTGTTCTGCAAGCATGATTCAAATCTTTGCATGTTTCTTTATGTAGTTTCCTTAACCATAGAGTAAGTATGTAGTCTCTATTTATCACAGAAGCTTGGAAAACAACCCAGACCATATCCAGGAATGCAGGTGCCTTGGTGTAAACTGCTGTTGTTGTTACTGCATGGAGAAATGAACCTCAGCAGAATAGCTAAAAGTTTGAAACACTGACTAGAATTGATGCTTGTTAAACCTTTGACTGCAGTTGGCATCAGACTAGCCCGTGCTTGTTAGTAACCTGGAAATCTAGTGTTTAAGTAGTTACAGTAATGTGCTTCAGACCACTAAGTAAATGATGCTTCTTATGATTACAGGGAAAACAAACCCCAGAAGGGTGGTATCTGTGTTGCCAATCACACATCTCCAATAGATGTTATCATCCTGACCAATGATGGATGCTATGCAATGGTATGATTATATAACCGGTACTTGTGTACACAAGAGAGATCAGGGTAGACAACCCAGCTTTCTACTTTTTGACTTAAACTGCAGTTTATTTCCCAGAATCAAGGCATGTAGTTAGGCAGCAGTGGTAAGAGTATGTAGCTCATCCCAACATCAGCTATTTTCAGTAGCAGCTCTAATAAGTTTGTTCCCACCCTGTGAAAGGATACCCAGAATAGCAGCAATAACTGATACTCCTTTGTAGTGGCCTGTTCCTCATATAGTTGAAGATAGAATACTTCAGTGTGACTACAGTCAGTTCTGGAGAAGAGGTGCAGCATAAAAATCTAATTAGTAGTTAGGGCATCTGGTTTATAAAAGTGCCTATTAGAAAAGATCATACATTTTAAGCCTGTGGGGAATCCTTAGTACGCTACATATAGCAATAGTCCTAGTGTCTTAATTAAAAATAATTATTAAATGACTACATTTCTAAAATCTATGCACATAGCTGGTAGAGCTGTGAACTGTGCCAGAGTTAGTTGTGTGGCCTTAATATCACATGTAGATGTGCCCAGTAAGAAGGGCATATGCATAAACATAGAAGGGTATTAATTTCAGTTACATACCTGCCCTAATGTGCATGAAACAGCATAGTCCAAAATGATGTACAGGCAGTCCTTAGACTTACGACACAATTGGTTCCTGAAAACCATGTCTTAAGTTGAAATGTTGCAACTTGGAACCGATTTTTTTTTTCCCATAAGAAACAATGTTTATAAATAGGGGATTGGTTCCTGAACCAAGGCCCGATACCCTATTTTCACCAAAAATAACCCAGAATTTTGTACTCAGTTATAGATGAGTAATACAGCTACATTAATGTATTTATATTGTAAATCATATTGATTTGGAAGGACTTATTTGGGGTTACTTTGCTAGACTTTGAAGGGTTCTTGGCTGGAGTCTTTTGAGGAGTCTTGGCTGCAGGTTTTTCTGGAGTCTTGTCTGCTTTCTTAAAGGAAGTGTCCAAGGAAGTTTGGACAGATGTTCTCCAGGGGGATCGGCGATGCAGCGAACTTGTTCGCTTGCATGGCGTGGCGTTGGATCAAGCGTTGGAAAGTCAAAACTAATGTCAGAAAGTTGAAATAGGGTGTCAGTTTATAAACATTGTAAGTCGAGAACTGCCTGTAATGACAACATTGTACAAACTCTTTAACAGTCTTGTGAAGGCAGCATATTGGAAAAGACTTTTCTTTAGCTGTACAAATAATCTGTTTGCTCCAAAACATGCTTCTGAAATGTCATTTCTCTGATCTGTCTGAAGTAACTCATTTAAAAATGCACAAAAGTAAAATTTGGAAATTAGCTGCCTCATCTCTTTTACTAATATGTCTATATTGACATGGGTTGAATTATGCTGTAGAATGTTTGAACACAGCCAGTACCATATGTTAAGGAAGATAAGAGAACACTTTCTTAAACCTTTTAGGTGTGCTGTAAAATTCTGATCTGGCTGGGGCTCTCTAATATCCATGAAATGGATGAACCTTCATTTGCAGTGGTGTGTGTGTATGTAGTAACCTGTCTTGTCTGGGTTTGCAGGTTGGACAGGCTCATGGTGGGCTAATGGGAGTTATTCAGAGAGCGACTGTAAAGGCCTGTCCCCATGTCTGGTTTGAACGCTCAGAAGTGAAAGACCGCCATCTAGTGATGAAAAGGTAAAAAATGCCCATTCCTTCAGCTGGCTAGGGACCTCATTACAGTATACTATGGTTAATTCTTAACTTTCAGTCACTGGTTGTGAAATTCCTACCACAAGAGACACTTCTTGTTCTATTTTAATTTTTTTACAAAATTGTGTGTAAATAATTTAGCTGCTTGTTACTAGAGCTAGGCAAAATACACTTTTTTGGAAGAAAATTAGTTTGGAGGAAAAAACCTTGCAATTTCTTGTCAACAAACTCTAGCTCTTGGTGCTATGCATTGGCTTATTATTTTCCGTGGGTTGTAAGGCAATGGTTTACATATGTGTTTTTGTAGGGAGGGTGGAACATTTTAATTAGGGATTGTTTAAATTGTACTTCCTTTTTCTCTGTACAGACTGAAAGAACATGTAGCAGATAAAAACAAATTGCCCATCCTAATCTTCCCAGAAGGTAAGAAACTGTACTGCTGTTTCCTTCTGCTGAGCTTTCCAAGGGTCATGTCCCTCTTCTCCTGTGATGCCTGTTGCACGTTGCTAATACAGAGCAAGGGGCTTTGTTAGGAGTTGCATGCATAGGAGGAGTGGCTAGAGGTTCAGTGCTGCTGAGGGAGATGTCACCTTTTTTTTTTGGCTGCCAATATGCCTGTCTAGTGGCAAAAAAACTTTCGGGCTGCGAGGCAGGGGTGGGAGAAGGTGGCATCTCCCTTAGCAGGAGTGTTCAGGCTTCTCCTCCTGCACTGTGCCCCACCACTGCTTTTCTGCCCTTCCTGCTGCAGGGAAGGTGCAGGGGGGAGTGGAGAACACAGGTGAAGCACCCCCTGTAGCTCTGTTCTGGTACCTGCCCCCCCATTCCCCAACCTTAAGCAGTGTCTGGGGCTTGTGCCTCACTCACCCACCTGTAGATGCATTAAGTTAGGTTACTGGATTTGTGCATAGCTGGGTAGAGCACCATGGCTGGGGGGGGGAGGAGCTGCATTGAACCTGTCCCCTTCCCTCTCCACCCCTACAATCCTTTACAAGCCTAATGTTTTAGCAGGCAGAGCAAGGCTCTTAGGCCAACAGTCCTGAACCCCAGTGCCAGACCATGACAGAACTGGGTGGGGGACAAGAGGGGGAACCTTGTTTTCTGTAGAAGAGTTTTCATTGCTTGGTGACCAGGTGTAACCTTGTTGGCTGACTTGGTTGGGCTACATTGTGTTGCCTTCAACTTCTTGACAGTTAATGTTTGTTCTTTTTTGGCTAGGCACCTGTATAAATAATACTTCTGTAATGATGTTTAAGAAAGGGAGCTTTGAAATAGGAGGAACAATCTATCCAGTTGCAATCAAGGTATGATTCAAAAGCATCGTTCTTCCAGACACTGCTGCTTAATGGTAGAAAGACTTACTTTTATGGCTATTCAGTGTGGGGTATGGAGTTGGTCCTGTAGTCTGGAGAGATGCATAAAAACCTTACGAGTGGCCATTTGGTATACTTGACCATCAGAAATGAATGTCTGAATAAACACTAGAAGTGAAAATAATCTGGTGTTTAGAGCAGGGTCTATTAGGGTTTGCTGCTTGCATTGGAGTCTGGTGAGATTTGCATATTGAATGTTATCAGGCTAGTTCCTGTAGCAAGTATTGGTTGTTCACATTTAAAAAAACAACAAAAAAATCAAGAAAACCCCCACTGCTTTGGCTCCAGCCAGTTTGAAATGGCAAGCATGCCATTGCTTCAGTTGCAAGGCTGTGCCTCCATATACCTGGGATGTAGCTATATTTGATATGTCTGCTCAATTATGCAGGAGAAACTGGCTTAAACTCTTGCCTTTTGCCTCACTACAGTATGACCCCCAGTTTGGCGACGCATTCTGGAACAGCAGTAAATACAATGCAGTGAGCTACCTCTTGCGACTAATGACCAGTTGGGCTATTGTGTGCAATGTGTGGTACCTGCCGCCGATGGTCAGAGAGGTATTTTAACATGCAATTGCTTGACAGTCTAGATACTTCCTTTGATATGAGTTAGTGAAACAGACTTCATGTACAAATTGGTTTTAAATGGCATTTCTCTTAATGTTGCCTTAGTAGCATTGTTTAAATATATAGAACTTAAACTTGAAGCATTGTGAGGTAGATTAGTCACTGGGAAGGGAAACTGAGATTAGCCAACAATGCTTTGAATAATTGCACTGGTATATTAATAATTGACGCTAAAGTAAGCAGTATCATAACTATAGTTTCCATCCTGTGTGGGAGGGGAACTTTCCTTCCAATGTGTCACTTCTGAATGAAAACTAAACATGGACTGAACTTGTTTAAGATGTGAAAAATGAAAGATTATGTTCATGGTATGATGAAGAGTTCATGGTCACAAATGCACTGCAATCTTTAGAAAGAAAGGATAAAGCTATTCATTCAGATCTACTCCCTTCCAATTCCTGCCAAAAAGAAACAGTTCTCAAAAAGAGCCTTTTAGTAACGGAATCTGTCATGCGACTTGTAACACAATCTTCTAAAGCAATCCATAGTTAAATGATTCTCGTGTGTGTCCTTCGCAGGAAGGAGAAGATGCCGTCCAGTTTGCCAACAGAGTGAAATCGGCCATTGCCCTCCAAGGAGGATTGACTGAACTTCCCTGGTAAGAGGCTTAAGTTTTTTTTCTTGGGCTTAGTGTGCTACAGTCTTTGCTCCTAAAGAACAAAGTTGTAAAGCGAGGGGATGCACATTACAATGGCAGATATCAAAATTGCCCAGACCTTTTGTTTGTTAAATTAAATGATCCCTATTCAGGATATGGGAGAAAAGTAAACAAGAAACTCTTGGCTGTTCAGACATTTCCATGTAGAAAAAAATGTAATGTATTTGACAATATGTGAGTATCATCTAAAAGTTTTAATTGTTTTCCATTGGAAAGTATTCTCATGTCTCATGAAATGAAATCCCTTGTCCAACCTGATGCAGTAGAGTTGAGAATGAAATCTTAAGTCCCAATCTACAGCCTCTTGCAGAATGAACTGCCTCTAGGAACTTCTAAAGTACAAGAAAAGCATATGTAGATTATGCTAAATAAGATTTTTTTTTTTTTTTTAGAACAAGGCTTTGGTGAGAAGGCCTTATCTTGTGCCTTGTGGAATGTCACAATAAAGGAACAAGGGTCTAATTATATATCCTCTCACAAGCATCTCCTTCCATATGATATTCCATATCTACAGGAATATCACCCCAGATATGTAAGGTTCTTATGAATACTGCAAATGCTAGCAGTCTAAGTATGTCTTTTGTTTCACTAGTGCTAAGGCCAGATTTTTTGGGTTGCATGTTCGGCGCTGACTTGTATAACTATTCTCCCTCAGGGAGGGGTGGGATGGGGAAGCTATTTACAGTCATTCCAGATAAGGGAGTCATGAACAGCCTTTTGCAGGATGAAACTGTGTCATCCAGAAGAAGATATTGAAATGAACAAGGCTTTTAAATAGGAAACCAAAATATTCTTAGACATTTTTCTGCCTTCTAATGCTGGAGTTAACTCTGAGTGCATCTTTTCTTTGTGTGTATGCTCTAGGGATGGAGGTTTGAAAAGGGCCAAAGTCAAAGAGACTTTCAAGGAGGAGCAGCAGAAAAACTACAGCAAGATGATAGTAGGAAATGGATCATCTGGGAATCTGTCTTCAGGAACTGAACCTGACTGAATGCCAGCTCTTCCAACCAAGTTTCCCAAAACTAGCCCTGCAAGCATGATGGGGATTCTTATACTTTCTCTCCACGCGCCTTTCCCCCCCACCCCCGACCTTTTGTTGTTTTTGCAACGTGTGTATGGTTATCCTTTCATGGATGACATGGAATTTGCACATGGGCCAGTGTCCTGACTTTTTCCCTGCTCTTTGCAAGCATGACACTATATCATTGAATTGCAGCTGCTGGTATTGTGGAGATGATAGGGAGTCAAGGATGGGAGGGAAAGGAAACCTGCAGTTCAGAAATAGTAAACAAAAAATTGAATATCTAATGAGGAAACAGAAGCACACATTGTAAACCATTGTAATAGGACACTTGACTTTACTGGTGGTGTGAGTAACTCTTTTTTTCACTCCAATTATTCGGAAGCTTTAAACCTGACAGACTTGTTTCCTGAATAGCTTAAGGCCTCCTGTCCTCTTCCCCTTTTTATTACACTTGTCTGTGGTTTTGTTGCAGGATCCTTGAAAAAAAAGAATGGTTTTCAAAATAGCCCCCAAGCCACAGTATTCACCATGTCCATTATTTTGCACCTTTTGTGTGTATGGGGTAGAATTGTTTGTAAATGATGGGTCGCAACCAGTGGGGAAAGTCCCGGCCAGCCAGATCGTGCCTTTCAAACTGAATGAAGAACATGGGCAATTCCATATCTATATAAGCCAACCTCTGAAAGCTGATCTAAAGAAGGTAGTGGCAGAAATGTTGGAATTTCCTCTACACTGGTACTAGTTAAACTACTGTTTCTTCAAACTGGGAACTGCAAAAGAAAGAGATGGATGGTAGTGCAATTACTGAAGATTGATACTACTGTATTGTAGCAGATGTGTTTTTAAGACTGGCATTCTGCAAAATTTAACTGCTAACAGGTTAAAATCTAAGGAGAGCCTCTACAAAAATGTATTTCATGCTGACCTGGCCTAGCAAAATCTATTTAAACTCTAAACAGAATTCATGTTGCCTACCATGCAAGAAACAACATGTTGGAAACCAATTGTACTGCTGTTTTATTGTAAACAGAAATAAATTCTATATTTTTAATGAGTTTTGTGTGTTACCTTTGCTACTTCATGAAAGACTTGCATTCTGCTTGTATAACTACTTTCTGAAATTAGTTGTAAAAGTAAAAAGAATACAAGATGGGTCACGGAAGTTAACTTACTTTAATGACAACTGCGTAGAGCATAAAATGATAGTGTCGGAGTGATGTTGTATCCATGATGATCTAGCAAATATGCAAGAGTATTTGGAGAAATGGCTTTTTATTGGTCCAACTGCATAGTTGGAAGAGCTTTTTTAGATAAACTTTTGGGCACAAGGTACCCTTCCTTGAGGTCCTTTTATACTTTAGGAAGGAGCATAAGTGACATGCCATAATTTTGGAATCTAACATCTGCTAACATGTGGGGAGGGGAACAGGGGGGGGAGGGGAAGCGCCTGGATGTGGTGTCTTGTGAACCACCCCCCTGCCCTGCCCAACTCCTATTAATTAATCAGTCAATCAATTTATTTATTTTTGATAAAAGGCGATGGCATGACTTGCAATTTTTTTGTTTAGGAAACAGAGGGTGCATGCTTAACTTTTGAGGTGGAACATGAGGGGAATACCCAAGAGCCACCAGGCCAAATCTACAGTTTTAAATAGAAAACTAACAAGGGGTGTGTCTACATGTCACTGTATGTTGCTGTACAATGTGCTATGGTGACGTAGCGATCACGAGTCTGCATGTGACTGGCAGCTACTTTGTCATAGTAGCGTGCTTCCTTGTTTTAGTGTGCCACTACGGCAAATTAGCAGCTAAAACTAATTGTGCACTGTGTGCATGGCACAGTATGGGCAGTTATTGCGTTGTGCTTTAGTACTTCCAAAAGGAAGTAGTAAAGCATGGCACAGTAACAATATTGCTGTAGGGCGATGTGTAGACACACCTAAGGAGTTTCACTCACAGCCTATGAACAAATTCATTAAAAAACAAACAAACCAACTCATCTGCATCATCTGCAGTGAGATGACATCAAACCAAGTCATAATATGAATTAGGATTTTCCCCAGTACTTCTAAATCTAAAATAGGGGTTTTCATACTGAGAACTATGAGTCTATGTAAACAGTTTGCTCACATAAAACTTCTCATTGTAAGTACATGTTATAAACACACAACTTGGGGACCTTGATTCAAAAACCAGTTGAAGTCTATGTAGACTTTCCTATATATTGTGTCTCTACCCTAGATGCACAGCTGTTTTGTTATGCCTCTGCTGGCAGCCATTTCAGCCATGTGACTCTTTCCTCAAAGTGCTGAGCACTAACCTTCAGGTTGCTTTAAGGTACCTTGAACAATAGTGGAAGAATTGCTTGCTTGGGGTGAGAGTCTAGTCCTCATTGATTCATTTTGAATCAAACTTTTTTTTTTCTCAAAAGTCTTTGAGCAGACTAAGCAATTTGAACAAAATCCTGAAAGATAGGTATGCATTTTAGAAAGATTTGAGAGCTGGAGCACGTGGGGGAATATTAAGGAGGTGATTTGGAGTGACAAACAACTAGGAGAAGAGGAAACTGATTTTGGACATCTTTGTGAAGAATTTTTTTTCCTTTTATTCTTGTCCTAAAACTCAACTTTTCATTTTGAACCTTAAACTCAATGTTGTTAGTTAAGTTTCATCATTTTGGCACCCACCAGTTCAAAGGTAACAACAATTCATGTTCTAAGCCCTCAGTCTTGTTGGTTATAACTTAAGTTAGGCTGAAACTTTCTTCATTTTGATTTCTACATGTTTAGGAAGCTTTAGATAACATTTTATACAAACAGTCTGGTGTCTGCATGTTGAAGAGAACTGTTTCATCCCATAGGTGAAAGAGGAGAAATTCTAAAATGGGTTGAATTTAACCTGCCATAACTGCCCCCTTCACAGAAGAGAAGCCTCTATAGCCATTCAGGGGCAAACCTGGCTGAAGTTTGTACCGCTAAGGTACAGACATTCAAAAAACCCTAGGTGGAATTGATTTTAAGTTACGTGTTTTTTTTGTAAGTGGCATAGTTTAGATAGGTAGTGAACAGCACAGACATTCACCCTGGGGGTGAAGGGGAAATCTTGGATTGGTTTCCCCCATTTTTAAACCAGTCTATGTGCTGAACTTGTATTCTGTTATGGGTATAAACCAGTTTCTGATCACTTATACTGCTAAAACTGTAATGTCTGTACCTGGTCTATGAGGCTATTTGTACCTCCTCCCCCTTCCTGCTTTCATGGGCTCAGGAACTTTTGAACAATTCCATGAAAAAAATCAATGTTTCCTAGTGCATGCAAGAACTTATCAGGCTGGTGTTGCAGTTATGCATCTCTGAAAAGGAAGTATGGAAAAAGCACAAGAGCTTTGCTAAAGGTAAAATTTGAGCAAAGAAAAATATCTCCTTCAATTAATCTCTTAACTTCAGTTGTTCTGGAGATTTGTTATAGGGCAGTGGTCTCCAAACTAATCCCCTCCTGTCCTGGCCACCCTCCCCCTGGCTCCTTCCCTTCTCTGCCCTTTGTGAGATTTTCTGTTCAGTTTAATAATTTCTCAGACTAGTCTGTCTGTCTGGGAATTTTACTGCTGAATTAGGCAGTATTGTTTGCCCTTGGGAAAATATTGGGGGTGTGTGTGTGTGTGTGTGTGTGTGTGTGTGTGTGTACACACACACACAACTATATATATCTATCTATCTATCTATCTATCTATCTATCTATCTATCTATCTATCTAAAACTCATAAGTATAGTGAAAGAGAATAAGAATTCAGAGGGCTCAAAAAATCATAAAGCAAACAAGAACCACAAGCTTATTATCTTGCTTTGGTAAACAGTGGCTTCTAACGTGTTGGGTTGGCAGTATTGAATACTATGAAAAGTATCTGTGTTAGTGTGGTCACATTTAAGTGTAATACATATTTTTTGTGATGGACCCACCACATGCAGCAGAGAGGCTGGTGTTTAGGAGTGAAAGAGCTGCCTTTCTACCTCTTCCCTCATTTTTCCTCAAGCAGTTGGCTGGGAATGGTGCAAGCGGCTGACTGGAGGAGTTGCATGGGGATTCTTGCATACTAGAAATTACACTAAAACACTTTTCTGATGCAAACAACTGGGACATTTCAATGTTTCTTGTTCTGGGCCCAATTTGAATCCAAGAGTTCAAAGAAGCATGAATGGGGTGGATTTTTTGCTCTGATTTTTATAGGCAATTTTCATTTCTAACTGTTCCTGCAGCCCATATTTCTACTGTGATTAACCATTAACTACTGCATGAACTAACCCATTAATGAATGTTATCTGTGCAACAGTCTTTCCATTAGCCCCTCTTTCATACAGGGGGATCTGAGTCCTAAACACTAAATGACTTTCATAAGCTCATGTCAAAAGTTTGTGACAGAGGCAAGTAATTAACCTGTCCCCTCAGAACTGCAATCCAAGAGCCTTGGCAAAAGAACATCCTCAAAGCATTACTCTGTGTTTAGCTTTAAACGAAAGCAGTGAATGCTTATTCTTCAGAGTCCAGTTTCAATGTCACTAATTATTTCCACTTCATCAAGTATCTTCTCATTCAACTACTTACAATACAATAATAATCACTTTTTGATTTGCTTGTTCCATATTTGGAGAACTTTGTCCCCAGTTACCCTCTCCTAGATAATATGAAATTACGGGCAATTGCTAAATATACTTGGGCTCTTACTGCATAACCCTCTTACTTGAGATGAAGAATCCTTGAAACAATACCGTACAGTCTTTGGAAATTCATTATGATTAATCCACTAACGCTCCAAAAACTTCTGGGAATGGTCAAAGAGTTGCTTTGGGGTCAGGTTTATGAATGTAGCAGTTTCTGTATTGGCCTTAGTATCAACAGTTCCACAGAGGTTTCTGACCAAGGCTAAGTCTCTTGCATATATGACATGTTTAACTAGCTCTGCTGAGAGATGGTGTGATGGGACTTTTTGGCCCAGTCCTGGCCTCTATTTATTTATTTTTCTTGCAATTTCCCAGTCTTTCACAGAAATATATTAGTGGATTTTGCTGGGGATGATAGCTGTTCAGAGATAGAGCTGCAGGGAGAAATTTGGCATAATCCACAGGTTTGCCCTCTCTCTAACTGCTTTCAGACTTCCAAAAACATTTCCCCCTGAACACTAAAGGGCAGCTGCATACAAAGAGACGGGTATCATAAGAAGCTATCTTTCCCAAAGAAAGTTGTGAGAAGATCAGAAGAAGAAACTGCAAAACAGCTGGCAGATCCTGAAGAATCAAAGATGGCTGCTGGAGCTAGAACTAAGGCAAATAAGGAAAAAAAGTGGAAGACCAAAGCAGGTTCTGTCAGTGCTGTAGCAATGAAGTTTGGTGCCCAGGGCAAAGCCCAGAGTAGCAGCCTGCCCTCTACCCTGTGCACAGATCTGGATGGGGGCAGGCTGCTTGCTCAAGATGCTTGTTCAGGAGTGCACGCAGCAGTGGGAACCACCTTTTCCCCTTTCCTGTGCCGCCGCCCCCCCCCACAAATGAGCTACTCTGCTCTGCTTGCAGCTCTGTCCTGTACCATGCCCTGACTGGGCAGCACCTGATGGCACCCCTTTCCTTTAGCTTCCTACGCAGTCACCCCACTTGCTAAAGGACTGGGTTCTGTCATCACAGACAGCTTTGAGTTTATCAGAATTCAGATCTCTTAAATCCTTTATAGGAGTCAAGAGATGGCAGAACTTAGAAGGAGAGTTACAGATGCTGAGAAAAATATGTATAAAAACTTTCAAGCCAATAAAGGACTCCAAACCAAAATTAATCTGATAGGGGGAAACCAAAACTAAATCTGATAGCTCCAGACTCTCTCTGGGTGCTAGCCCAGGGGCTGGCAGGGAGTATGGAGCCAGGAGACCGCTGTCTCCTGGCCCCATACACATTGGGAGGGGTCCTGATGTGCACAGGGCAGGAGAGCTGCTGCTGCAGAGCTCTCCTGCCCCGTGCACATGAGGATGAGCCCTGTTCCCAGCAGGGCTTCCCGGGGCTGGCTGCAACCTGTCCTGTTTTGGGGCAGGTCCTAGCCAGCCCCAGGCAGGGCAGGAAACTCTCCAGGTGCAGGCAGCTCCTGGACCCAGCTCTGCAATTGGAGTGCATGCTGATGTTGGCTACAAAGGACCAACTCACAGGATCATAATAAATTCTAATTTATTGTACGGGATGTGAACTTACCAATAAAATAATAAATGCAAAACTTTGAGTTATGAGTGGTACTGGTCACCTTAGTGCACACACATGCACTCATTGAAACCCATGCTCTTCAAACCCATGTAGTATAGTGTATAGTAGCTGCTGTAGTGATTGTGAGAGCACTGGTGCTAGTATATCTACCTATGTGAGGCCCTGGAGTCTGCTGTCAATGGTCAGCTTCCTTCAAGGCGATGTCTTCTCCTGAAGGGGATTGCCTGCTTGTCCTTCTGTCTTGGTCAGGCAGGTGCTGGATAAGAGGTAGGCCTGTGCAAGGCTTCGGATCTGGAGAGGATTCAGACACTTTGTCATCTGAAGCAGCTTGTCTGGATAAAAGTGCTGGATTTGTTAGGTTTTCTGAAGTGGTTCAGAGCTTCTGAAGTGCTTCAGAAAAGCTTCAGAGCTGCTTCGGAGATCCGGCCATAGGGTATAATGGGGAAATTAATGAAATATCTATAAACTTTGTTGTTTTTTGTCTTATTTCAATGAAACTTGCAGAGTTTGTAGCCTCTGATAAGAGCATGAAGCCTGCCAAGTTGTTAGAAGATTGGTGCAGGGGTTCGGGGGGAACTGCACCCCAAATTCTTGAAAGCAAAACTCCTGTCACATCTATGTGTTTCAACACGGGGGGGGGGGAAAACTGCAGGGGTGGTAGCCTCTGGTGAGGCCACAAAGCCTGCCAAGTTTCAAGAAGATTGGTGCAGGGGTTTGGGGAAAACTGCACCTCAAGTTGCTGACAGGCAAAACTCATGATATAGATGACCTTGGGTGTATTAAGGTGCAGCAGGGTGAAAGCTGGAGGGATGGTAGCCCCTACTGCAGCCACGAAGCCTGCCAGCTGTTGAGGAGATAGGGGCAGGGGGGTTCTGGGGCCCTGCACCTCTGGCTGCTGACAGGCAAAACTCATAGATTCATAGATGTTAGGGTCGGAAGGGACCTCAATAGATCATCGAGTCCGACCCCCTGCATAGGCAGGAAAGAG
>NW_005843321.1:100362-105958 GCF_000455745.1 Alligator sinensis | reverse complement strand
TGTCCACTTCTCCCCACAGTTTTGTGTCATCCGCAAACTTGGACAGAGTACATTTCACTCTCTCGTCCAAGTCGCTGATGAAGACATTGAAGAGTATCGGTCCAAGGACCGAGCCCTGCGGGACCCCACTGCCCACACCCTTCCAGGTCGAAACCGACCCATCCACCACGACTCTCTGGGTGCGACCCTCTAGCCAATTCGCCACCCATCGGACTGTGTAGTCATCCAAGTCACAGCCTCTTAACTTGTTCACCAGAGGCAGCTCCTGAGCTTAACTCGTTATATGGCTGCTTGTGCAACTGACTGTCTCCATCTTGGGGCAATTGATTTTCTGTTTTATTTCCTCCCTTGACTTGAGGGACTCAATGGCTGTATTGTCATGGGTTACAGGAATAGTCAATAGGGTGGGTGCTCAGTTCCAGAAATCAGTTCCTTGATTTGATTAGCCTAAAAAGGCTTGTAGACTAGAGTTTTGTAATGGTAAGTTCCTCTGGCTGGGCTATTGTCTATTAACAGCCAGAGGTTCTTGCTTTGTTATTTAATTACCTACTGATCATCACACTGGCAACCCCTGCTTAGCGCTCTGTAACATGTCACCCTCCTCAGCACCATCTTCCTGGTAATCTGTGCCTTACGTGGGGTGCCCTGGAGCCTTCTTTGGGGTTCTTATGTCCTGCCCTATACTCGCCTGCTACGTCTTGATGGAAATTATTACGATGATGATGTTCTTGCAAGCGGGAGAATGCCTATTGTTTTGGGTATGTTGGGGCCTTTCACCTACGTGGGCCTGACCCCTGTTTTTCTTTAACTAGGCCTCCCTGTCTAACCCACTAAACAGGTTTTGACTCCGAGGCTTTAGTCTTTTCCGGTGTCTTGAGGCTCGTGGCCCTCTTTTCTGCTCCACTCTGGAGCTCGACCCCCTCCTGGCCCAGAGGCCTGGGTGCTAGCCCCACAGCCGGGGGTTGGGGGGGGGGGTCGGGTCACAACTTCAAAACCAGGGGATAACCCTGAACTCGCACCCTCTCAGTTAAAAAAACCCAAAAAACTAAAATAAAGTTGCACCACAGGTGCACCAGACCTCCTTGGCCTTTTTAAGATCACACCTTCAGGGGCCAGGGTCTGTGCCCCACAAAACCATGCCCTTGCTGGCACCAGGGTCTGAGCCCCTCAAAAGCTGCACTCTTGGTGGCACTAGGGTCCCCACTCCATAGTGGGTCCCCAAAAATAAGGCCGCCTCCTTCCCCTAATAGCCTCACACAAACCGCCAGTATTAATCAAAAGGAAAAAAACCCAAAACAGTCCCGTCCATGGGTAATAACTGCCACCAGCTAACATGATAAAGAAAAGCAGCATGTCCGCTGACATTCACAGGGTCCGTGCTATGGCTCCCCATCGTCGGCTCACATCCTTGCTGTGATGTGGTTGATGTCTTTCCGGGGCTCCCCTCTTCCCACTTTTGGACCACTCCTCCATGTAGCTCTCTGAAATGCTCCTTCTCCTTCAGCAGCTCCCCTCCAACTGCCACTCTGCCCAGGGTTTTTATAGTCCTGCCCCTTCCAGTCAGCTGACTAGCTGGCCAGGCTCAGCATTTAACCCCTTCTTTTCCAGCACTCCGTGCCCAGAAAGTTTTGGCATTAAAGGGGCGGACATGCCTTCTGGTAACAGGGCTAGGGTACCCTGTTATACGCTCTTAATTGGTTCTGGAAAAACTGAGCACTAAGCAAAACAGCATTAAGTGAAACCCATTTCTCCATAGGATTTAATGTAAATAAATGTAATTGGTTCCACACAACCTGCTGGCCCAGACCCCATGATCCTGCTGCCCTGCACTGGGTTCTGCCGGCCAGGGATTTACAGCAAGAAGGCAGCAGGGCTCTGGCTGGCATGGGGGGAAGCAGTGGGGCTACCTGCCCACCAGCGCCTGTGCCCCACTCAGGGCATGGGCTGCAGCCTGGGGGCAGGGGGGCTGCAGCCTGGGGCGGGGGGAGATCTTCAGGTTTGGCCCAGCTGTGGCCTCGGGAGTGGTCAATGCATACATGTCCTGTCACCACAAGCCCCATGCTTCCGCTGCCCTGCCAGCTTGGGCCCCATGCTCATGCCCCCTGCCCACCTGCCCTTTCTTGCTGCAGCCACCACTCTTCCCCACCTGCCCACTGGCCATGGGCTCCTGCCGGGCTTCTGCCACCCTGCCCTGGGTCCTGTCAGCCCTGACCCTGGGCACCAGCCTGGGTTCCACAGTCATGCGTCGCCCTCCCCCCCTTCTCATCACTGCTGCTCCTCCCCACTGATTCCAGCACCACATGCTGGAGCAAACCCCACTCTCCTGCTGCCCTTCCCTGGGCCCCCGCTGGCTGTCACTCACCACTTCACTCGCTGCTGCTGCTTCTACCCAGCCCCGCACTGAGCATTATAACAAAATGTTCTGAGTGCTAAGTAAAAACAGGTACATATTTTAAATAAGTGTTATAGTGAAACCGCGGTAAGTGAAACCGTGTTAAGCGGGAGTTGCCTGTACATACTTGCATTCACTGAAGGGACCAGCCCAATATAGCAGATTTTATCACTTTACAATTACAATTTCAATGCAGTTTTAAACAATAGTCCAGGGTGTAACTTCATTCTACAGGGAGTACATTCCTTAAGGGTTTAAAAGTATAAAATCTAAAATAGAAAATGCCATAGTAAAGGTGAGACAGATGAAATATAAAAATTCACTGTGAGAAATATATAAAATGCAATGTGAGGTAGTGAGGATCAAAGGCTATTGGGGACAGTAAGTGAGTTAGGTTAGCACCAGGACATATTTACAGTTGTTGAAGTGGATATTTTAGCTTTTTTATTTTCTTTAGTGACACTTAGCTCAATTGTTATGTAGATGTATTTTCTAGGTTTCTCTTACAGAAAGCCACTTCAGCTTTCTGGCTTGCTCTAAGCCTTGCCACACCCATGCAATGAGTGTGGTAGGTCTCTGCCAATACTTAAAGGAAAAAGAAATACGCAAAATGGAGGGGGGGGGGGGGCAGGCAAGAAGAGGCCTCCTGCTGCCTGGGCTGACTGGGAGCAAATTTGCTCCTGGTTGTCTGTCTACACATGGGCTACTGCACAGCAGGTAGCAAATTAACCCCACAGTTTACTAATTGACTATGCAGTAAGCATTGGCATTAGGGCTGTGTGAAATTTCACCAGCCGTTTCGTTTCGACATTGTTTCAACCAATTTCAAGGTCGAAACAGCAAAATCGAAAAAAAAAAAGGCCCTTGAAATAGCCTCGAAACAAAACGAGGCTGGTTGAAATGTTTCAAAAGTCGAAATGTTTTGACCATAAGCTGGGGATGGGAAATCAGTCCCACTGGGCTGACTTCCCATCCCCAGTGCAAGATCCAGTAGGGGGTGGTGAGGCAGCCCAGCTGGGCTGTTTCCTTGTCCTCCGTGCTAGATTGTGCTGGGAGTGAGACACAGCTCAGCTGGGCTGCTTTCTTGTCCTCCGAGCTAGATCACACCGGAGCGGAAGACAGCCAAAAGTAATAGACTATTAGTGCATCTGCACTTGTGCTTGTGAGGTAGTAGGAAAATATCCTTTACCCTGGCTTAATGTGCCTTGACTAAAGAGCTTGCTTTTTAAGTGACAATGCTCATTAGCTTATTTTAATTCACTTTAAAGCATCACGTAAAAACCTGGGGCATTTTTACACATGCAAGTGCTGCAGCACTGGGCGTTTTTAAAAGCTCCTGGTGCTGCATTGCTTGTGATTGTACAAGTGGTGAAATATGTGTCAGCACTGAGAAAATGGTGGTGGCACGCTTTTGAACTAAACATATAAAAGGTATTTTAATTCAAAAGTGGACCAGTGCCATTTTCTGCACACTGACACACATTTTGCCACTTCTACAACTGCACGCAGTGCAATCCAATTCCCATCAGCTTGCATCTGCTCCAAAGTGGTGGATCTCCAGTGTGTCACAAGGACAAAAAGGTATGTGTATAAAAGCCCTGTGTTTTTTACATAATGTGCATTAAAATAGGTTAATGCGCATTAATGTCACTTAAAAAGCATACTCTTTAGTTAATGTGCATTAAGTCAGGCTAAAGTACATTGTCCTAGTACCTCACAATGGAGGTACTAAATTTAATGTGAGTTAACTTGTGTGTTAATGCATGTGTAGATGAGCCCCAAATGACTTGGCATCCACCTCAAAAGCCACATGTGAAGTATCTGCAAGTTATATCAGTCTTTATTCTTTATATACAGAAAATCCTAAACAAATACATATTTACCTCATTAAAGCAATTTTTGTTAGCTTAGCACCTGAGGACCAAGGTGTTTTAGAATCACAAAATCATAGAAAATTAGGGTTTGAAGGGACCTCAGGAGGTTACCTTGTCCAACCCCCTGCTCAAAGCAAGGCCGTTCTCAACTAGATCATCCCAGCCAAGAATGGAAAGTCTACAACCTCTCTGGGTAACTTGTTCTAGTGCTTTACTACCCTCCTAGTGAGAAAGTTCTTCCTAATATCCAACCTAAACTTCCCTTGCTGCAACTTGAGACCAGTGCTCCTTGTCCTGCCATCTGCCACCACTAGCAGTCTAGCTCTATCCTCTTTTGAACCCCCCTTCAGGTAGCTGAAGCCTGCTATTAAATGCCCTCTGTTTTTTCTTCTCCAGACTAAATAAGCCCAGTTCCCTCAGCCTCTTCTCATAAGTCATGTGCCCCAGCCCCCGAATTATTTCCATTGCATTCTGCTGAACTCTCTCTGATTTGTCTACTCCCCACTTTCTGTAGTGAGGGACCCAAAACTGGACACAGTACTCCATATGTGGCCTCAACACACTGAATAGAGGGGAATAATCACTTGCCTCAACCTGCTGGCAACAATTCTACTAATGCAGCCCAGTCTGCCATTAGTCTTCTTTGCAATAAGGGCACACTGTTGGCTCATATTCAGCTTATTAAAGAGGACATCAAACCAGAAGAGATCTAATCTTTCTGCAATAGTAAATCTCTAGGCCTAGATGAATTCCCTCCAGAGGTTTACAGTTTTTTTTAGTGCAGAATTAGTGCACCCATTTTCCGAAGTTTTTAATGAGATTTTGAAGACAAAAAACCCTCATGATACCTCGAGTGAAGCACTTACTGTAGGAAACCCAAAACCATAAGCAGCTTTAGAATTTTGAGAAGTTGGGGGCGGAAGGGGGTGTGTGTGTGCAGATGATGAGGTGCATCATCATATATAAAACAATTCATATTTTTCTTTTAAAAATAAACTCAAAGATGTATGAATATGCTATGGACCTAGGGTTGTATTATTCAGTTTAAATTAGAAGCAAAAACTTCATTGGAATGAGTTAAAAACAATCTGTGAAATAGGAGCTTAATTATCAAGATAAGCTAACAGACAGCAGAATTGCAGAACAGAAGATAGCTTGATTGGTAGAACATAAAGATCTTTTAAAAGGAGAGAGTTGCTAATACCTGTAAAATGAAGATTTTAGAAGGGGTCAGGTAGATTGCAGTGAGCCATTAAGCGAGTTGACTCCCTCAGCACTGCCTGAGGAGAATGGTGCTGCCACTGCCAGGTAGTTGGTTTTTAACTTTGGG
>NW_005843321.1:97888-100331 GCF_000455745.1 Alligator sinensis | reverse complement strand
GGAATAAAAGGTTCTAAGTAAGGCTTTATCTACTTGTATTGCCTACTGACCTATGTCTTTGAGGAAACATTTTTTGCACCTTGGTTTAATAATTTTATCAAACAGATTTATTTTTTTTTAAAAAACCTCCTTGAATATATTAATATAGACCAAATATGTTTTGTTATGAATATACAGTTGACTGATAGTATCTATAGAGTATTAGATCTATTTTTTAAAGTTTCAAATTGACTAATGACCCCCCATCTATTGTTATAAGATGTCATTCCACATTGGATACTGAAAAATCTTTTGATTGAGTTAACTGGCAGATAAAAAAAAAAAAAGAAGCTTTTGGCCTAGGATCAACATTTCAAAGCTGGGTATCATTTCTATACTTTCAACCATATGCAGCTGTAAGAGTAAATGAACACTTATGAGAAAAAATTCCCTTTTTAAGAGATGCACATCAAGGATGCTTGTTATCACTCCTCCTTTTGGCTATGGTACTGGAACCATTTGTGACATCGGTTCAAAACAATCTGAATGTAGGGGGAATAAACATAGGACAAGAGGAATATAAATTAGCTTTATATGAAGACAATACTATGTTGTTTAATTTCAAAACCAAATGACACCTTGTCTGAATTATGGCAGAATTTCAGGATTTAAAATTAAGTATGGAAAGCCAGAACTCCTACACATTAGTGTGGGACCAGAGAGGCAAAAAGAGATAAAAAAAGTTATAAATACAAATGGGTAACTACTTCATTAAACTACTTAGGGATGAATATCACAAAAAAAATGGCAGGACTTGTTCAGCTCTAGTTATATTGCTTCGACTGAAAGAATCAAAATAGATTTAGAAAACTGATTTTATGGTTAAGCAGAACTGCAGCAATCAAAATGAATATTTTAGCTCAATTTAATTTTCTTTTCCAACTTCTTCCTATTGTACTGCCTGCCAACTAATCTATAGATGAGTGGTAGATAGCAATAAGTAAATTGATTTGGGGAAATAAGAAACCTAGATTCAAGAATTCCATCCTGCAAAGGCCTCAACAAAAGAGGGGACTGTGGCAGGCCAGTATGGCGTGCTCCTGCATTGAGCCAACCACCTCACTGTGCCTGACCATCTTGGCAAATGCATGAAGAGTGGTTGTTGCTCAAGGGCATGATCCTCAAAGCACAAAAGAACACCATTCCTGCAAAGAGGAAAGGTAGCAGGAGGGCTGGGAAGCCCTTCTGGCTTAACAGGGACACTGTGGTCCTCTTAAACAAGAAAAAAGAGGTGTACACACAGTGGAAGTTAGGGACAGTCCTCAAGGAGGACTACACTTTAGTGGCCAGCACTTGTAGGAAATGATCAGGAAAGCCAAGGCAGTGACTGAGTTTAGGTTAGCCATGGGAGTCGAGGACAATAAGAAGTCCTTCTTTAGGTATGTAGGCAGTAGAAGGAAAGTAAATGGAAATGTGGGACCCCTGCTTAATATCTCAGGACAGCTGGTAACCAACATTCAGGAAAAAAACTGAACTCCTGAATGCCCACTTTGCTTTGATATTTCACTGGACCAAGGGGAAAGCCAAGTGAGATAAGGCTCATAGGGGACATGCCGGGACTGACAGCCTCCCCACTGTGGATGCTGAGCGAGTGCAATACCAACTAGAAAAGCTAGACGTTTATAAGCAGTGGGACCGGATGGACTCCATCCATGAGTGCTGAAGGAGCTGGCTGGGGTCATTGCAGAACCCTTGGCAAAGCTCTTTCAGTATTCGTGATGCACAGGGAAGATCCCTGAGGATTGGAAGAGGGCCAACATTGTGCCCATCTTTAAGAAGGGAAAGACAGAGGACCAATCAGCCTTATCAACTATAAGCCAATCAGCCTAACCTCTATCCCAGGGAAAATCCTCGAAAAACTCATCAAAGAATCTATGTGCTCGTGGAAGGTAAGATTATGAGCGACAGCCAGCATGGCTTTGTTGTGGATAGGTCTTGTCTTACCAATCTTATCTCCTTCTATGACCAGGTCTCTCGCCACCTGGACACAGGAGATGTGGTAGATGTTATATAGCTAGACTTCCAAGAGGCTTTTGATCTAATATCCCATGATATCCTTGTGTGAAAACTGGAAGATTATGGGCTCAGCTGCTTGATGGTTCAGTGGGTGGGTAACTGGCTACAGGGTGTGTGGGCCGGGAGCGGTCCAAGGCTTTCGGGGGCGCGTGGCGGGCTGTGGCCGGGAGCCCGCAACAGTAGGGCGGGTACTTTTGCACGATGGACTAGAATTAGGCACGGACTCGTAGCGGTTAATTAAAGATTGTTTTACTTACACCGTAGGTGGTCGCGGTGCAGGCAGGAAAAACTTTCTTGAGTTGCAGTTACAGACAAACACAAGTGGAGTTTGCTAGGCTCCACCGAAGACACACGCACGGAGTTTGCTAGGCTCCGCAAAAACAAACAC
>NW_005843321.1:86637-96573 GCF_000455745.1 Alligator sinensis | reverse complement strand
TCGATTCTCCCTCCCGCCGGCAAGAAGGCGTGGTCGCCGGAAGCGACGCTGCGTCAGTGGGCGGGGTCGCCGGCCGAACTCTCGTGTGTTCCTCCGAAGCTCCATCCTTCTCTTCCAGTTCCTCCACGCGGTCTCCCTCTTGCTTGGTGCCATCTTGTCGTGTCGTCTCAAGATCTTCTTTTGCAGCCGCCTCTTTGACCACTTGAACGGCCATACACAGCTGGACTCTTAAACTTGCATTTTGCTGCATTAGATCAGTTACAGTACGGAAAGTTGCAACCAACATTTTCCCCTTGTCGTACCTCGGGGCTACCCTCTCATCTGCGGTGCGTTCCTCCGTCTCCAGATCCTCACAGAACTCGGATAGACGCTTGCAGCCCCTCAATTTAGACGCCACCATAAAGGGGGTGAACTGGTTGATCGGCACCGGTTCTTCACTCTCCTGAGCACATCGCGAGCAACGGGCACACTCCTGGGTGAGGGCCGGGTTTACTGCACCTGCCGGGTTGACTCTGGCGAGGGACACAGTCTCGAGGGGCCTAAACAGGACCCGCTCATCATTCATTATACACCCAAATGCCGCAGGGTGAAGATACACTTTCCTCTCTCTTGGGGCTCCATCTTCGAAAGCTCCCTCTTCTCCCTTCAGCGAAAGATGTCCGTTGATAAACCTTTCACCCGTTCCGCCCACCTGGTGGTAAGCGATGTGCACCTCCAGTTCCATGATGTTTTCTACTTGGCGTTTTCCACTGTGCCAAGGGCAGTTCTTAACTAATTCTAGTTCCATCGTGCCTTCCCTGGATCCCATCTTCATTGCCATGTGTGGGCCGGGAGCGGTCCAAGGCTTTCGGGGGCACGTGGCGGGCTGTGGCCGGGAGCCTGCAACAGTAGGGCGGGTACTTTTGCACAATGGACTAGAATTAGGCACGGACTCGTAGCGGTTAATTAAAGATTGTTTTACTTACACCGTAGGTGGTTGCGGTGCAGGCAGGAAAAACTTTCTTGAGTTGCAGTTACAGACAAACACAAGTGGAGTTTGCTAGGCTCCACCGAAGACACACACACGGAGTTTGCTAGGCTTTGCAAAAACAAACACGACAGAGCTCTGGATACCCTTGACGAGTGCGCAAAACCGTAGATACGTCTTAAGAATTTAACGAACGAGACGGGAAGAGGTTGGTGGTTGATCAGGCTGCCAAACTCCTCTGAGATGCACACAAAGTTTCTATTACTCTGCCACGTGCTCAGAGTCCCCACGAGTTGGTTGTGGAGTCCTCTACAACTTGGGCGGAAACTGCTCAAACCTCTTATATGACTAGCAAGCCAATCGCTAGCCACCACGTGGGAATAATTTAGAAATAGCCAGTAGTGGGAAACAAATTTACATACGGGTGGTGGGAACTCCTTTGCACCGGGGATTTCTCTCTGCAGCTGAGAATTGCACCGTGCAAAGAAAGCTCCATGTGGCGGGAAATAATTCTGCACTGCCGAAGCGCACACACAATCATTGGGTCATGACACAGGGTAGGACCTCAAGAGTTCTCATGAATGGATTTATGTCGTCTTGGCACGAAGTGGCCAGTGGTGTCCCTCAGGGGTCTGTGCTTGGATCAGTACTTTTAAATATGTTTATCAATGATTTGAATGGGGAAGTGAAAAGCTTGCTGGCCAAGTTTGTGGATGGCACCAAGTTATGGGGCAGCGTGGCCACACCAGAAGATAAGTTGCTGATACAGGTGGACCTGGACAGGCTCGAGAGTTGGGCAGACCAGAACCAGATGAAGTTTAAAACTTCCAAGTGTAAGGTGCTCCATCTGGGGACAAATAACCCTCAACATGCATACAGGCATACCCTGACCCGCACCACGGCTGAAAGGGACCTTGGAGTAATGATTGACTACCGCATGAACATGAGGTGTCAGTGCAATGCAGTAGCCAGCAGGGTAAATAACACGCTGGCATGCATCAACTGATGCATCTCATGTAAAACTAAGGAAGTGATACTCCCGCTGTAGTCAGCACTGGTGAGACTGCAGTTGGAGTACTGTGTCCAGTTCTGGGTGCTGCACTTCAATAAGGATGTGGAAAAACTTGAGAGGGGCGAGAGAAGAGACACCTGTACGATTAGGGACTTGCAAGGCAAGCCATATGAGGAAAGGCTGAGGGACCTGGGCCTCTCTAGCCTAAAGAAGAGAAGGTTGAGAGGGGACTTGATAGTGGCTTACTGCTATATCAGAGGAGTGCATCAGGAGCTCCGTGAACAACTGTTCACTAGGGCACCCCTGGGGAAGACCAGGACCAATGGATATAAACTCCTGGAAGGCTGCTTCAGGCTTAATACCAGGAAAAACTCCTTCACAACCAGGGTGTCTAGACTGTGAAATAAACTCCCTCCAGAGGTGGTGCAGTCACCTACCCTGAAGGTTTTCAAGCGGAGACTGGACAGTCACCTCACTGGGGTCACCTAAGTTGTCTTCCTGCCTAGAATGGGAGGGCTGGGTCCGATGATCTGCAAGGTCCCCTTCCAGCCCCTAACAATCTATGAACCTATGAATCATCTGTTTATGAGAACAATAATGAAAACCTGAGATAATACATGTAAGAAATCAAGTTCTTAACCATCACTTTTAGCACCTTTAAATAAAAATAAGTAATTAGGACTAAATTCAATATCAGGATGCTTTAATATATGGAAACAGATAGGTATGAAGATTTTTTGGACAATTAGTCAAAGAAAATATATTTAGATCTTTTGAAGAAATACAGAGTACTACAATTGACATTAAAATCTCATTTTTTCATTATCTGCAATTGAGACACTTTTCTAAAGAAAGGTAAACCTCAATAAAAATCTGACAGAATTTGTGAAAATTGTGGTTATTCTATGAAACACACAGGCCTATTGTTTATGTTATATAAAACAATTCTAAATGGCCATACACAAGAAAAAACAGTTTATGACAAAGCCGGCTAATGACATTTCTTCAGCAGTCCCTTGAGGTCGAGGATGATTGTCTTTCATGATTGTCCTATCTGCTTGCCTGAAGATTGCTGATGAGGCCTATCTGGGATGGACAAACTTTACTACAGCTTAGACGTGTGTTTCTGTGTGGGGTGGGTGGTGCTGGTTTCTTGATTTGGTCCGCAACATGCTGTTTCTGCCACTCTCGCTTTTCCATCTCCTGTTGCCTTTGTGAGGTTTCAAAGTACTGAGATCCCTGCAGCAGACTCTTCCTCCATTTGTGTCCCTTAATAGAAATCAGTAAGAATTTCTATTCTTAAAGAATAGAAGGAAATGAGTACACTTAGTTAGTTAATTCTTTAATGTTAGTTAGTTCCCTTAGGGTGTGTCTACATGAGATGGTACTGTGCGGTTGTTACTGCGCTTTTATTTAGTACTTAGCAAGTAGTGCTGGCGAACATCTTTTTGGTGACACTACTGTGCTATAGCCTCATAATACTGTGAAGTATCATATTAATACTGTCTGTGTTGTGATGTGCTACTGTGCAGTATTTTTTGGCTACTGCGCAGACAGTGTCTTGTATAGACGCACCCTTAAAGAAATTAGTAGTGAAGAATGGGAGACCATCTAGAACAATGGTCCTCACACAGCCATCTCAATGACAATAAAGGAAAAGTATTTTAAAATCCTATATCAAGGGTATCTCATCCCACTTAAAATTAAATGTCTTTATGGTAGAGGAACAGGAAGATGTTGGAGAGAGTGCGGTCAGTTGGGAGAATTCTATCACATGTGGTCAATGCATCTCAGCATGAAACTTTTCTGGAAGAAGGTTGGAAATGTGAGGAAAATAAAAGAATGCCAACTATCAGGCCCCTTAGGGGTCTGTACAGAAGCAGGGAACTGCTCCCACATGCTATAATTCTAGATGCTCTAATCAAAGTGCCCTGTCCCACTCCAGAAGCACGTGTATAAATGCCCTTAGTGTTCCTGTTGAATCTTCCTGAGAGCTCTGTAACATATAAGAGTCGGAAGGAATTGATCACTTGTCTTCTGCTGACTGCAAGACTTACAATTGCTAAAACCTGGAAGAGAAGTAACATGCCCAAAATCACTGACTGGTTTAAAAATGTTGGGAAGTTTTAGTATAGTAATGGAAAAGTTGTCCTATCAAATCAGTGTTTTGCAGGGGAAAAGGAAAATAGATACTTACCCTATTTACTTGAATCTAAGACAAGGTCCTCCCCATTCAACATGGAGAGGGCTTATCTTGGTTTGGAGAACTAGTGCTGGAGCTGAGTCACAAGGGAGGAAGGTGGCATGGGGCATGGGAGAGACCACATGGTGTGTCATGCAATATGGGGGAAATGCAGGGGAGACAATATAGTGCAGGAGGGGTGTGAAGGGAGACTGCCCAGTGTTTGGCCTGGGAGGTTAGTGGGGGAGACAGCACAGTGGTAGGGTAGCTCCTGTGGCTCCAGCCTCAGCCCCAGTCCCAGCCCTAGTCTGACTCCTACCCAGGTCAGGGGCCAGAGCCACAGCCCCCAGCCCCACTGGAGCTCCTCACTTCTGACCCACAGGCCCCTGGCCCTGCCAGTGCCCTCACTCAGGACCCACAGTCGCTCTCCCCACCCCCGTTCATGCTGCTTGGATGCCATGTGCATGTATAATATTGTAATATTTTTATGATAGTTATGCATGACTTATTTTTTCCACCTTTTGTATGCTGTTATACACTAGGGTCAAATGGGTTAAGCTGCCCAAAGATGTAGTGGAATCTTTATCCCTGGACATTTTCAAGAGCACGTTAGGCAGATACTTGACTGGGATGGTTTGTTTAATTAGGGATGATCCTACCTTGAGCAGGGAGTTGGACTAGATGATCTCATGAGGTCCCTTCTAGCCCTACTTTCCTATGATCCTGACTTCTCACTTGGATAGGAGGGGAGAGTGAGAGTGGCTGTACATAGCTGTCTGCCATGGGATAGGATGGACCATCAGCTAGTGAATGGGGCTATCTGCTGAAAGAAGCAGCATTTTGGCAAGACAATGGAGATTTTAACTTTTAACTATTGGCATCTGGGAGAATGGGTCAGGTGGAGAGACAGACTGCTTCAAAAGGTCAGCCAAAGCCATGGTGTGAGAGTATCTGTCTATGACATTCAGTTGCCTCTGCTGCTGTAAAGTTCCAGGGATGGAGAGTGGCTCCTGTCACCAAAGAGCATGTGCACACACATGCACATGCTCCTGGTGCTGCCACAGCACAAAGTAAACTCTGGGAAAGCATCAGCTGCTGAATGGACTGCAGTAGCTAGTTGAAGGAGCAGGAGCATCTACATGTGGCTTCAGTGGGCTCTTTTTCCATTCAGCAGAGTTGGAGTAACTCTGCAAGCAGAGAGGAGGGTTTTGCAATGGCAAAAGGGCTCTGAGAATGAGCATAGTCACTATTTTTGCTGACAGAACTGGAGTTCTGCTGGTGAAGCTTTGTAGGATGGACTAGTCCAGAGGCAACATGGATTGGACTTGTTAGATCTATTACCTGACAGAATCTGATTTGTTTGGCTTGGCTGCTCTGACCCAAGGGCCCTGCATGCTATATTCCATTTGAACAATAAAAACTGGCTTGTTTTAGAAAGGCTGCCAGCCTCACAGCAATTCACTTCAAGTTTCATTTCTTCTTTTAAATGGCAAAGTCCTCCTTCAAACCTAATCTGAGATTGCTGTTTGGGGTGGGGCATAGAGACAATCAGGGGGGCTCTAACTTAAAGGCCTACTCTCACAAAAAAGGATGCTTAGGGCTTGCTTCATGAGTAAGACACACAGGGTGCATCCAGATGAGCACGCACCTTTGAGATGGGGCAAGACACACCTGCGGGAATGAAAAAATGTCCCCTGGATATCCAGGGGTCTAAAAAAAAGAGTTAAAAAAGTGGGGCAGGGGACAGTCCTGGACCATGCCCTGAGGAAACTGGAGACTGGGTCCTTCACAGAGACACTGGATGCCAGAGCATCTCTGTGGTTGGCCCCTCACCCTGGTGCTGAAGATCCAGAGCTGCTACCAGGGCTCCACTACTGGTAAGTAAGGGGTCAGGGGGGGATGGAGGAGGGGGAGGGGACTGTGGCAGGCCCCCCCGACAGCCCCGCCCACTCCCCCAAGGCTCCTGATCCCTGCTGTGCCTGGCCCCACCCCTCACCTGTCCCCCAAGCCCTGCCCTGCCTGGCTCCACCCCTGCCTGCCCCTTGAGGCCCCCTGATCCCTGCTGTGGCTCTGCCAGGAGGCCCTGGAGCCCTCCCCAGCCCCTGCTTCTAGGGTAAGTAGAGGCTTTAAAAAAAAAAAAGTGAAGGCGCCTGGGGTTGGAGGTGCAGCTATGGGGGCCTACGGGTGCAAGTGGGGGCCATTTGGCCCCTGTTGGGGGACCATAGGCCCTGTGTGGGGGGCTGAAGCTCCTGAGACCAAGCTTGCAGCAGCCTGGGACAGGAAGGGTGTGGCCAACTTCCTCCCAGAGGCTCCTCTCCCAGAAGCTCCTGTCTATTTGTATCCTTCAAGTATCATGGGCTCTAAGGACCACCTGGCTAACTAATAGCCCCTACTCTGTAGGGCCAATGGATGAGAAGATACAACAGAATTCTTGGGACAAAAAAGGCAAAAAAACAGGATAGGAGTGTTGTGTGGGTCAAAATGTGAAAAATAAGTGCACCTGCGGGGGACACCAAGCAGACCCCCCCGGGCAGCACCCTCCGGTCCTCAAAGGCATCCAAGGAGCTGGTGGAAGCTGCCCACTGGTGCCCTGCCTGGAGACATGCACAGACAAGTGAGAGGAAAGCTGCACTGCAGTCTCCGGGCACCTTCCTGGCCAGAGCCTCCTTCCTGGTCAAATACAGGGCCCACTTGGCCAGGGCCAGGAGGAGGATGACCAGGAGGTCCCGGGACTTGGGGGAGCTGCGGATGGGGTGACCAAAAACAAAAAGGTGGAGGATGAAATTCAACCAGAACCTCAAGAGGAAGCTCTGGAGATGGAGGTGGAGGGGCTGCAGCCTGGCACATGTGAGGGTCATGTGCACCAGGGTCTCCCTTGCCTGCAGAAGGGGCAGGAGACAGGGGTGTCCATGACGCTTGCCACATACACGCCCGTGGCAACAGCTCCATGGAGGAGCCACCAGCTGAGGTCCCCAGTGGCTCCTGGGATGAGGGTGGAATACAGACTCAGCCACTGGGGTGCCCCAGCCACACCCTCACTGAGCAGGTCCCACCACTTGGTGTCTGGGCAGGACGCGAGGGTGGCATGATGGACAGTGCGGTGCACAAGCGTGTAGAGGTGACGGTGATAGACGGTGGAAAAGCGGACCAGTCTGGTGTCCTCCAGCTGGCTCAGGTGGTGGAGCAGGGAGTGCTGTGAAGCCGGGGAGGTGCTGCCCCCACGACAAATTCCGGTGGGCTGGAGGACACAGTGGGGGCAGGGACTACCACTGTGTATGACCTGGTCAATAAAGGCAAGGGTGTCAGGAGGTAGGGCATATTTCACCTCCTGGACCAGATGGCATGTTGCATGTGTCATGGATAGACCCACGCACCAGGTCAGCACAGAAGGGTCCACCCACTCCTGCCTATTGTAGTCCAGGAGGTCTCCAATATGGGTGACACCAGCCAGGATCAACCTCTGTCGCATCTGGGGTGCCTCTGCTGTCGGCACCTCCAGATGGGGGTTCCAGAGGAGGGTCTTGATGAGCAGGTTGGCACCATGGGCAACTGTTGCAGGGGACCTGGAGGTGGAGACCAGAAATCTGGCAGCCCTCACAGGTCCTGCAGGGAGAAGTCCCACAGGCTGAGGAGCTGCCAGTTGTATCAGAGCCCTCGGAAGTGGCAGGGGAAAGCGCACCCCAGGTGGCCCCATGCCACATGGCGGCTGACACTGTATAGCAGTTGCTGAAGAGCCTGAAGGCAGAATACCAAGACCTGGCTGTGGAGGCAAACCAGGCCCTGGCCACTTTCCTGCAAGGGGAGGCTCAGGACCTCTGCAGCAACCCAGTGCTGTCACGGCTAGAAAAACTCCAGTGCTCTGGAAAAAAAAACTCTGGAGTCCTGCCAGGACCTCAGTGGGCCCAGGCAAGGTGTGTAAGCAGTGCCAGAGCATGGACAGGACCAGCTGGTTCAGCACCAGCACTCTCCCAAATGCCTACTCTTGGTCCAGGGATAGGAGGGTGAAAGACAGGCCCTCCTGGTGTGCTAGCTTCAGGAGGTCCTGAACCAGGTACAGGTTGTCAAAGATGGAGTGTCCGGGCATCATGTATGTCTGGTCGGGATGGATCATGTCCATCAGCACGGACCACAGGCGCAGTGAGATGGCTTTCACTACCACCTTGTAGGCTGTGCAGAGGAGGGACATGGGACACCAATTCCTTAGGTCACGGGGATCTCCCTTCGGGTCAGCACGGCCGTCTGGCATGACAGGGGGAGCTCCCCACTTCCCCTGGATTCATCCCAGTCTGCAGCAAGATCCGGGTTGAGGATGTCCCAGAAAGCCCAGTAGAACCCTGAGGTCAGTCCATCAATGCCTGGAGCCTTGTTGCCAGGCATCAGGCAGAGGGTGGCCAAAAACTCAGCCAGAGAGAGAGAAGCTTCCAGCCAGTCCTGGTCACTCATGCTGACCTGTGGGAGTCCCTCCCACAGGGTCTGACAGGCCTCAGTATTGGTTGGATCCAGGAAGAAGGCCCAGGAAGAAGAAGGCCTGTGCGTGCTGATGCATCTTGCCTGGATCTGTGAGGGGGGTGCAGTCACCCACCAGAAGGCAGGCAATGTACTTTTTGGCCCCCTGCCTCCTCTCCAGGGCATAGAAGTAGGAGCTGTGGGCAATCTCCTGAAGGAGCTGGACGTGTGAGTGGACAAATGCGCTGCGGGTGTGGTGGTCGTCCAGAGCATGAAGCTCTTCCCACCTCTCCTGACACTCCCCACAGAGGGATGTGTTGGTTGGGTCAGTGGCTAGGCACCTCTCCAGCTCTAGCACTCCCCACTTGAGCTGCTCCTGAACCACCTCCCGAGTGTAGCCGTGGCAAAAAATCCGGATGCCCACCTTCCCCACATCCCACCATCTCTGAGTCGAGGGGAAAGCTGTCCATTGCTCCTGCCAGGCCATCCAGAACCCCTGGAAAGCCTCTGTGAAGCCCACATCCTCTAGCAGGCAATAAAATACTAGTAGACTGACCCCAGACGGCCAGGCCCCAGTGTTGCCTGGGCCCAGACAAGGTGGTGATCACTGAAAGGGGGTTGGCTGGATGCCAGAGGAGTGGGCCTTGGCAAAGAGTGGCAAAGAGATATAAACCCGGTCTAACTAGGAGTGGCATGCCTGCTCCTCCCCCACACTCACATAGGTGAAGGCAGGTGGTTCAATGGGATGACAGGCATGCCGGATGTCCACCAGGGACTAGTCCATCAGGATTTCCCCAAGGACGCCCACGGTGGCCTGGTTCCGCTCTTTGCTTGACCAGTCTCATGCATCTAGGGTGATGTTTAAAGTCCCCACCAAGGACCATGCACTCACGAGGGTTGAAGGTGCTGATGTATGTGGCTGCCTGGCAGTAGAAATCCACCAACTTCAGGTCTTTTGCAGGGGCATACACATTTAGAAGGTTCAGGACCAGCCCCCGCACCTAGACCCAGAGGTGCAGCAGGCAGCCCGGCACCACCTCACTGTCCTGGAGAACCTCCAGCTTATGGACCTTTTCCATAAGGACCATAGCCTCGAAGGGGGGATTTGATAAGCACCCCTTGTTTCAGGGGCACCTGGCTAAACCCCTAGGGACAGAAGTAGGGCTGGAAGCCATGTCCAGCAGAGATCCCTTGAACTCTTACTATGCATTTTCTACTTCAGGAACAGCTTTGTGTTCTGAAAAAGTATTTTATCTAACCAAGGGCATAGAGTAGGTTGTTTAGGCTGGGGGAGATCGCTTGTTGCTTAGTTGTTTATAGTTGGGCCTC
>NW_005843321.1:79925-86473 GCF_000455745.1 Alligator sinensis | reverse complement strand
CTTTCTGCGCAGAAATAAAGATTAAGTTGGATCCTTCACCCCTGTGTGTTTATTGGCACAAGTGCACCGGGCACGAACTCACTGTCCTTTGGGGACAACAATTTCTGGCGACCCAGATGGGACGCTAGCTGACTGCCTTGCCCGGTCCACCTCTTCGGCTCCACATGTACACTACTCAGCCTTCTCCATCGTTCTGTCACTAACCCACTTTGCCTTCTGGGAGGCAGGCTGACTCTCTGCACTGATAGATTTCTCCTGAAATCACATATATCCTGTTCTGCCTCTCTGTCCACATCTATCTTATTTAAGTGGATCAGTGATACATTTGTTTTTAGATCAGCCAGTGAACTGGGTCATATTCCCCTCATTTGCATGAAACTCCACTAGGCTAGATACTACCCTTTTTATTAGAATATAATCCAGAGCAATACTATGACTAGTAAGAAGTTAGTGACTCCTCTTCTTCCACATAGCTTTTGGTGACCCCAATCTTCAGGGTAAGATGATGATTTGTTACAAAAGTAAATCACTTCCTGTTAAAAATTAACTGTATTTCTCAGCCTATCATTATATGTTTATAGTTGTGTATAGTATTGGTTCATTAATTGGTATCTTGTAACATAAGGATATCCAGGGACTTGAATAGTGTAGTATATAATTTCACTTAGGCATCTAAGTCCATTTACATATCCAATGTGTGTAATGGGATTTGGTTCACCCTGATTAAGTAAGATTCGAAGTTAAGTATAAATTCAGATCAATATTGTTTATTTAGCTTTTCTGTTAAGTTTGTTGAATAACTTACAAATAAATGAATACAAACAGGAATATTTCATTTTAGAAGCTTCATGTTATTTCAGATTTAACAAATTTGCTTGAGGTTTCTAAACACTAAATTTGGAAACTGAGCCTCAAGAAGCAATTTCCTAGAAAGCAGAAACAGCAGAAAGAAATGTAATGACTGCTCAATATACATTCCAATTTGAAATGACTGTCAATAAAATCATGAAAGAATGTGGAAGGATTTATTTTCCTATAAGTTTAAATTACAAAATGTTGCCAACTACATGTACTATAAGAGCAGGCATTCTTCCACTTAGATTTATGTATCCCCATGGACATCATACACCAGATGGCTGCTCAACACATTTTCTTTCAGATTTCAAGTGGGAGAAGTCAAGAGATTTGCAGAACTTTTAGATCATTTTGCTTGAGGTGTAGTTTTGTTGTCTTGCAGCAATATAGGATTTTCTGACATTGAGGGCAACGCATCCCACAGCCAAGCTGTTTCCTAGGTATTAAGAGATGTTTAAAAAAATGTCAACAAGGAAAAGGCAAGCACTTGTCTTACTGCTTTTGTAAGTAACTCTAATATCCTTTTACCAGCTGACACTGTAAATAATCTAAATTTGTTGCTTGCTTTACTGAAGACCTGAAATTATCAGGAGTTTCTAACCATGGCCTTTGGTTAGAATGAATTTGAAAAAAAGCAGTCATGAAACAGTTGCTGTTATATAATTCATACCAATTACAATAATGAGCAACAAGTAAAAAGCAGGCCTTTCATTATTGCTTTTCTGCATGAAATCTCTATGAGGAATTTGTTTAACCATTTTTCTTAATGCTAATGATTTATTTGTTAAATTCCATGTTACTGTCAGTCTTGTCAGATATCTAGAAACTTTGGGTGCATATACACATGAAGCAAAGCTGCTCTGACAAGCATCAGAGCAGACTCGATTAATTTTATTGAATCTGCTCTGATGCTTGAATTAATTGAGTCTGCTGGAACGTGGTAATTAATACACTCCAGCATACTCCAGCCTTTCGTGTATCAGTATCTCAACATTTAAAAATGACAGCAGGAGCACTTTAACTAAAGCTCATTTGATGAGCTTTAGTTGAAGTGCTCCCACCGCCATTTTTAAGCGTGGGGATGCTGATACATGAGGCACTCTGGATGCTTTAATTAGAGCAGTAGTCAGAGTCTCTTTAATTAAAGACCCCCATTCTTGAAGTACCTTTATGTCAGAATTGTCATCATTTGAATTTAATCTGGATATTTTCTGTTTACAGGATTGTAATGTTTCTACAGTTTTGGATGCAACTGGATTGTGTTCAACAGATGATAAGGGGTATCTACAAAGCAGATTTATTAAATCCTAAACTGCATATACTGGATACTTAAAAGGATGGTTGTATATATTTGAAATTACTCTTTCTAGACCCACACCCTGAATAGATTGCAGTAGGAGAAAAGGGAAGTAATATAGCAGTTATTTTTGCATATTTTCAACTACTTCATGAGTGATGCTCAAGCAGTATTTACACAGGGTGTAATATTCTTTTTGAAGGATATTCAAAATCTGCTAAATAGTCTAGATATTCAAATGTCTGCTAAATAGTCCCTACAGCAGTATTTACACAGGGTGTAATATCCTTCAAAAAGAATTACAATTTTCTTTTATAAAGTTGACCTACACCATTCAATTTCTACTAATAAAACTGCATCTTATGCCACAGATCTTTTATTTAGACTGCTTTAGTATTTTCATGCTCCCTGACACTTCATTTTCCCCTCTTCAAATTATTCAGTACCCGTCAATTATGGAAATCTTCCTCTCCAGTCATTCTGGTACCATTGTTCTTTAGTCTCGTCACTGACTTCCCATCTTAGGTTAATAATATTTAAAAATAATATTTTATTTCTATATTTGAAATAATATATTTGTCTCTGACCCTTCCTCCCACAGGACTTATGGATAGACTGATTGATGTGTGCAAGGCAGTGAGGTGCACCACAGAAAACCATATAAATAATTCAAGACAGAGGTTAGAGAGGAAAAACCTCTGAATTTGTTTCTGTTCTCATGCACGCACTTTCTGAAAATATGGATGAGTTAGTTGTTTATTTCCTTTAACACAACACTTGTCACTATCAGGCATTAGGAATCTGTGTGTCTGATCATTATGAATGTCAAAAAGAATATTTTTAAATAATCAGTGCATGAGAATGTTTGTGTGTGAGAGAGAAAAAGGTACATTATTCACTTATTCACTACAGGTTAGTGAAAAAGTTCAAGTAAACATGTTTGTTTATGTTTGTTTAAAGGGAGTAAGTATTCAGTATCATGCTATGTCCTGGATGCTCAGAGGAAATCACAAGTCCAACTCTATAATTATTTCATTTCACATTAAGGGTCTATGTTGGCGTTGCCAAACAGCATGAAAACAAAAATTTCCTTTATTTCATTCTTTTCTGCTACACTTCATGTACTATTCAGGAAGTAAATTATGCAAAATAAAATCTTGAGTGCCAATTAATAAAAAAACTGTGTCTACTTGAAATAAACAACAAAAAAATATCTGGACCCATCATTTTATTTTGTTCTCACTTATCCTATTTCCCAGGGGAAATTACAACAGTTAAATCACAGCACACAAAAGTGAATTCATCTATGAAGTATGTTCATATTATTGCTTTTTGTCATTTTTTTTTAGTGATAAGTGGTACAAATGACTAGATGAAGTTAACATGGGAATAATTTTATGTAACAGAAACGTGGTCCTTAAAATATGCGTGTCACACAGGACTATCTTGACAAGATGTTATTCAGCCTCAGTGTCTGCTAAATAGTCCCTACAGCAGAAAAGGCAGGAGAAGTTGCAAGGGGTTTATCTTTTTGATGAGTATTTTATCACCTTTCCTTTGATGTGTAACTTTTTCTTCTGTAAATGCCATGGGCAAGTTATCAGACTGAAATTGTTACTGCTTTTTATGACTAAAGTGTTTGTGATGCATCACTTCATGATAAAAATGCTCTGCATTTACTCAGCCTGCCATTATGTTTTTAATAACTCTAAATAGTATTGCTTTATTTATCTTTTAAAATAATTTGTGCACCTAGATACTTCCAAATAGTCAGCAATTGCTACTTTACTTTTCAAAGGTTTAGATTATGAACTTCATTTTTCACCAATACTCCTAATATCTCGATTACTTATGTGACCTGGTTTACCATAATAAATTAAAGACTGAGTGCTTCTCAGTCTTTAATATTCTCATACTTGCAGCTTTCATTGGGTAGGAAAGTATTTTTTCCCTCTATTTATTTATACATGTTATATAGATTGGGGAAATGAGTCATAGAGGGATGAAAAATAGAATTTATTTCACCTAGTCAACATCCAGAGTGCAGCTTGTGACCAACACTGAGTTAATAGACTAATGTGAAGGAGTGACTTTTATCCAGTAATGGGTGAACAAGGGCCCCATTTTTAACAATTGGATGCCCCTCCCCCGGCACCATCCTCCCCCAAGACACACAAACACAGTAGCATAATTAGGGATGGATGAGATGGGAACCTTCTCTGGATGCCAAGTTAGGAAGGGAGCCACAATTGCCTTCCACCTTTGCAGGGTCCACACCCCAACAGCACTGTCATGCTGGGAACTCTAAAACAGTTCCAGGATACTGTCACTTTAAGAGCAACAGAGCTGGGATGGGCAGAGCATGTACAGCAGCACTTCAGGTGCAATTATTTAGAAGTTCCTAGCTGGTAAGGCTTCTGACCCCTGCTTCTGCTCTCAGCACCCATGCCCTGCACCCCACACTCTCAGAACCCAAGTCTTAAGCCTCTCCTGCTCTCAGAACCTACACTGCCTCCCCAAATCCCCCTTCCCCCTCCCGGAATTGTGTAGGCTACCTCTAACTAGAAGGTATGTTCTGGACACCAGCTCAGCTTGTTACGCCACTGCTCAGAAGTGTCCCTATTCTCTATATTGGATGCTCAAAGCAGGCAATAGAAAAACTCCTATACTTTAGCTGGGTAACTCAGAGTTGTTCCTCAGCTGAACTTTGGATGTAGCTAGGTGAAACAGAATTCTGCCCTGAGACCTATGTCCTCAAAGGTCATCAAATTCCTAGTTTTTTTCATGGATAGTCCAAATTTACATCAAGGGGACATTGATAAAGCCATTTCAAAATAAGCTACATTTTTACTGCTATGTGCATTTCAAATAGTTACTTGACAAACTACTGAATGATGACACCCAGCTTGTGCAATAGTTATAAGAAATCAGTTTATGGGAAATTTACTCTGCAATAATCAGGTTTTAGACTTGAATGGGATTATTGTGATTGCCAGGATGCATGAGAGATCCATAGTTTACCCCCAAGAAAGTGTGAAGAATGGTCAAAATTATTACATAACATACTTTTAAAATTAAATCATAGCTATATATGAGGATATATTCCCGAATTTAGCAAAGAGATACAGTCTGATTTCCAAGGATACACTTTTGCTTACAGAAGCTATTAAAGCTACAAACTCTGCAGAATATGAGAAAAAAGTGCATTACTGATACCTGATTCATCTCATCTTCTCACTTTTGTTATGTGGCCTGCTAAGATGAAAGAGAATAATTTCTTCTCTCAAGACTACAGAATAAAATATTAGGCTTGTTTAAACAGGAACATTTGGATTGGTAGGAATGAACTAGCAAAGATTACCAACATATCACTAGAATTACTTTGGAGATATAATGGAAGGCCAAAAGAAAGACCCTAACTTTGAATGACTAGTAGCCAATGGAGGTATAAGATGAAAAAAGCAAGACCAGTGCATGAAATAAAAAATGGAGCTGCTTGTAGAGGAACCCATGCTTTGCGGCTACACTGGGATGGAAGCCATGCACCACACACTCAGCAGATGTCTCGCTCTCTTGTTTTCAAATCTTCCCCACCATGACTTGGTGTAACTGAAAAGACATATAATGGTGATAAGCACCCCTTGTTTCGGGGCACCTGGCTAAACCCCTAGGGACAGAAGTAGGGCTGGAAGCCATGTCCAGCAGAGATCCCTTGAACTCTTACTATGCATTTTCTACTTCAGGAACAGCTTTGTGTTCTGAAAAAGTATTTTATCTAACCAAGGGCATAGAGTAGGTTGTTTAGGCTGGGGGAGATCGCTTGTTGCTTAGTTGTTTATAGTTGCTGGCCTCGCTAGAGGAAAAGCTGTATCAACAAAGTTCCGGAGCTGGAAGGGGGGTTACTTGGGGGGGAGCTGGAAGGGGGGTTACTTGCTGGGCTTGCTACACATTTCATCACATCAGCAAGTTTAACCTGTTACGTAGCTATATAAGGCAGATGCCCACTGGGGTGGGGGTGCTTGCTTTGCGAACGATTGCCAAGCACCACTTTCTGCGCAGGAAATAAAGGTTAAGTTGGATCCTTCACCCCTGTGTGTTTATTGGCACAAGTGCACCGGGCACGAACTCACCGTCCTTTGGGAACAACATAGGCCCGGGGAGAACAGGGTCGCTACCCCAAATGAGGTGGCTGAGAGGTGACTAAGGGATCCTGCCTCCCCACTCCAGCCACCAATTTGGTTCATCGGCTGGAGTAGTCAGGGTCTTCTGCAAGAATACCATGGGGTACCCTCCCTCCTGAAGGAAGGAGAGCACCTAGCACCTCCAGAAACTCTTCCTGCAGCCATGGACGTTGAGGGTCATGATCTTAAATGACTTCATGGCTGGTGGGTGGAGT
>NW_005843321.1:54369-79821 GCF_000455745.1 Alligator sinensis | reverse complement strand
CTATAGATCTGGGCATTGCAGCTTTTGGGCCCCTTGCCTTCCCCTGCCAGCACCCTCGTAGTGGCAAGGACGCTGTCAAAATCTCCCCAGAGGTCCAAGGCTAGCTGTACCTTGCTGGCGGACTGGCAGGAGTCATCATGGTCAAGAAATGCAAGTAGATCATCCCTGGGGACTGCTGGGACTGAGAGGTCAGAGCCTGCTGGTTCTTGGGCATCCTCCTCCTGGTCCTGGAGCTCAGAGGGCTCTTCTGGCACCATCTAAAGCCCTCGGTCTGCGAAGACCCTGGACTTTGGTTGGGATTGGGAGAACTCTGCAGCCCCCTGGGACAGGGGTGGGGGTGGGGCTTCTTCACAAAATGGTGGGGTAGTGCTGGAGCCCTGGGGGGGTCTATGCAGGTCCCTGATAAGATCAGCCCATTGATTAAGGGAACCTACTGAGACCCCCTCTGGTGCAGGATTATGGGGCAGGCTAGAGGTGAGGTTTTTCTGGGAGGGAGAGTGAAGAGACCCATCAGGCACCAGGGTGGCTTCATTGTTTGCCTTGGGATCCTGGAAAAGGGGACCTCCTCCCTCAGGACTCATTGGAGTGAGCACCAAGGTCTCTGTATCCCCTAGATCAGAGGAAGGAGGCTCTGCCGCCAGGCCTTCCTTTGGGTAGGCCTCAGCCTCAGCACCCGTGGTTTCAGGGGGTAGGCCTTGGTCAACAGAATGAAGGGCTTCCCCCATGGGCTCCTGTTTGGGACTATCCAGCAGCCCTGAAACCTCCTCCATGGGAATCATCCATTTGATCTTTCCTGGGGGTGTTGTGTGTCAGGCACAGTTGGGGAGGCCCCTGGAGGCTGGGCCGCTCCTTCCCCCCCACCCCCTGATGTGATGATCTTGGGAGGAGGAGAGGAGTCCTCCATGCCAGAGAACTCCAGCGGTGCCCTGGCCTTCCTCTTGCCTTTATGCCCCGAGGGGACCTGCACCCACTCAGCCATGGGGTGGTCCGGGGGGCGCCCCCGGAAGAGGGGGTGGGGGGGGGGGGGGGGGGGCCAGCCACAACAGGGGTATGACTGGAGGCAGGGGGGTCCTGCTCCCTCTCCCCCCCGGTTGCTGGTGCCCTCCCTGGGACTCCACTAAACTTGGTTGGGGGTGGGGTCCCTTGAGCTCATGGGTGGGCTTGTAGTTGTGGCTGAGGTGCCAGGGGGGCCTGAGGGGGGTGGGGAACCAGTGGTAGGGGCACCCCTTTTTCCAGTGGGACCCACAGATGCCCTCCTCACCTGGCCCATGGGGCACTCATGATACGAGTGCCCTGGGGCATGGCATCAGAAGCACCGCAGGTCCCCCAGTGTAGAAAATCCTCACCAGGCCCCCTGATAAGGAATTACCAGGCACCCCTCAGCCTCCAGCCGCGCTCCCATCACCAGCTGGATTATGACCTGGTAATGGGAAGAGCGCATGTGGCGGAGGACAGAGTCTCAGCACCTCAGTGAGAGGGCCACCACCGGAGAGATAACTCACCCCAGGGTTTGGGGCTGGGGGAGCAGGGCCCAATTGGGGATATAGGGAGGGATGGAGCTGAGGACCATCCTGGTCCCTAGCTCTTCTAGAGGCACGAGGGGGACATACTTGCCCTCCACCATAAGCCACCTCTCCACCACCTTTTGTGCAGTGGCCTCCGAGGCAAGGAAAAAGACCACTTTGCCATGAAAGTGGGAGGCTGCCATTATTTTGGGGGCCCCCACTACCTGAGCCAGGGCCTACACCCAGGTTTCAAAGTGCAGGTTCTCTTGTTTGGACAGTTGGCACTTCACCCCATGCCTGCGGGCAAGTGCTGGAAAGGGGGCCCCACTGCCTGAGCTGGAAGGGCTGGCAGTAGAGGATCCAGGCCCCCCAGGTTTGGGTCTCCCCACAACTGTCTGTGCATAGCTGTGGTTCCCCCCTTGGGTGCCCATGTTGTTGGGGCCGGAGCTAGGGCCAGGGACAGGCTGAGTGGGTGTGCTGGCTGGTGTAGTGCACCTGGTTCCCTTAGGCGCCGGTGGTCCTGGCTTTGGTGTAGAGCCCTTGCCCTTCCCACCCCCAGCTGTGGAGGAGGTTGAAGAGGAGCCCTTCCCATTGCCTTGCCCTTGGTCCCTGATGATAGGAGAGGGGGCTTGGGAACCCCTCTGGGGAGAGGGGGGCCTGGCCAGGGGTAACCCCCTGGCCCTGTTGGCTCCCTACCAGAGTCCCACCTGCTCCTGCAATGGAGGTTGCAGGCTTCTCCACCCCAAGAAGAGGTTGGTTGGACTCTGCCTCTGGGGTGGAGGCTGCAGGGGCACGCATCCCCTTGGGGGCTTGGCTGGGATCCACTCCCCATAGTTGGGGCTGCAGGAAGCTCTGTGGGGGTATCTGCCCCCCCCACAGAAGGTTCCTGCCCTGCCTTTGTTTCACATGAGGGCAGGGAAGACCATAAAGAAAAACAAAATATCCCATGGAGCTGGTTAATCTAGTAGGGGCAGGCTGGGGTTCTGGGGTGAAAAGGGAGAAAGGGTGGAAGGGGGCTGAAGCTCACTGAGCCACAGCCCCACAGGAAAAAAAAGAACTGGGAGGCCTATGTTTTGAGAATGTGTGGGGGAGGGTGAACACACACACAAGGGCTGGGGAAACTCAAGCTGGCTTACTCAGCCACACAACAAACACCAGGTTAGGGGAGTGGACCACAGGACTTACCACACAAGGCCAAAAACACACAGGGAAGGCTGCTGAGGCAGGTGTAAAAGATGGATGGAGCAGTGAAGGGGCTTTGTTTGTGGAAGATTGGCCTCCAGCCGATCACTCAGCAACAGAGCCATTGGCAGGAAGACAAATCAGGATTGGATGCAGTGTGGCAGCTGTAAGGGAGGGCAGGAGCAACCAGTCAATTAGGGACTAATCCAATGCAGGTGTGGCATTGAGTGGTGCAAGGTGGTGCAGCGGGGAATCTCCCTCCCTCCTGAGAGGCGGCTGCAGCAGTGATGCTAGGAGCCATCCAGTTCAGTCACTCAGGGTGTGCTTTTGGTGAAAATGGAGGTGAAGGTGGGGGCTGGCCTGCCAAGGCAGCTGGGGCAGGCAAAGTTCCTTTAGGCTCCAGCAGTGATGGTGGGGGAGGGGCCCACAGGCAGCACAGGCTTCCTCCCCAGGCTGTCCCCCAACTGCGGCTTGGCGGCAGGCTGGGCAGCAGACCGGAACAGGGGTGTAGAATCTGGGGTGCAGTGCTGGGGTACAGTGGGCCCCTCCCTGAGGGGGGTAGGTGCGTACAGCAGAGGGCCGCCCCGGGGAGGCAGCAACAGCCACTGCCACAACAGCCACCAAAGGCAGGAAGGGGTGCAGCCAACTTACTCCAAAAGCTCTGAGACCAAGCCAGAAGCTAATAGTAGCCAGAGGCAGAAAAGGGCCTGGCCATTTTTTCCCCAGAAGCTCCTGAGACCAGGCTTACAGCAGCAGCATCCTGGGACAGGAAGGAGTATGGCCAAATTCTTCCCAGAGGCTCCTCCCCCAGAAGCTCCTGAGAGTGAGTAATTCTGAGCTGCTGGCCAGGGCAGGTTTTTGTAGTGATGGGGCCAGGACTGGACAGCTTTTCATGGTGCTGAGGACAGCACAGGTGCAGGGTTATTTTGCCCCAAGTGGCACAATTTGCTCCACAACAAAGTGCATGTCTGAGCATGCCCTGGCTCAAATTTGTACTGCTTTTATTTGAGCTGCTGCAAGCGCATATGCTTGATTGTGTGGATGCGCCCACAAAGCGCATAAAAGCCTGGGCCCAGAGCAAGAACCTCTGTGAAATCTGTGATGCAGTGTTTTCCCTTAAAACTTCCCATTAATGAAAGGGACTTTTAGGGCACTTGCACACATGCAGAGAGGCTTCTCCAATGCACTGTAAATCAATTAATTGATTAACTGAGTCTTCTGGAGTGCAGAAATTACTGACTCCAGCAGACTCTAGTGTCATGTGTATTAGTGTCCTGGGGCTGAAAAATGGCGGTGGGGCACTTTAAACTAAAGTTCATTTGGCAAGCTTTAGTCCAAAGTGCCCTGTTGCCATTTTTCAGCATAGGGATGCTGATACATGTGATGCTCCTGGTACTTTTAGTTAGCATGGCTCTCAGAGCTCCCCCCAGCCTCTTCTGGAGCACATCTATAAACACCCTTAGGCTAGGGACAGACATTACACATAAACCAGTTTAAGTGATGAGAGACTGGTTTAAACCTGTAACAGAACAGACATTCAGTGCGCATAGACCAGTTTCAAAATGGCTGAAACAAGTTTGAGATAAACCTGGTTGAATGTAGTATCAGACTTAACTGATTTGGTTCAAACCGGTTTATTCAATGTCAGTCCCAGAACCCTTCCTGGTTTAACTTAAACCAGAGACCCCCAGCATCCCAGCATGCTCTCTCTCTGGGCTGGGCTCTCTGCTCCAGCCCACCCAGGCTGGCCCCATCCCTCTGCTCCCTGAGCAGGGACTGGCAGGGGCAGGGGTCTGGCCAGGGAGGGGTTTAATTCCCTCACTCTATCCCACTGGCAGGGACCCAAGCTGGGTCTGCTGGGTGCTCCCCTTGCTGCTGCAGCAGTGGGCCACCATAGCCCCTGAGGCAAAGCGGGGCAGGGAGGAGAGTTTGTCTCCACTCTACCCCCATTGACAGCCCAGTCTGCCTGCTGTCACCCCCACTACACTCGCTCCCTGTGAGAGAACAGGCCCCTTGCTGTCCCCTTCACTGGATGCTGGAGGGAGGAGGGATAACTCTATCCCTGCCCCCTCAAGGTTCCCTGTCTGGCTGTGCCCCTGCCCTGCCACTGCAGGGCAGGAGTCCCCTGCCACATCCATTCTCAGCCTCTGGGCTGGGTGAGTCTGGTGGGGGGTGTGAGGGGCAGAAGCCCACAGTGGGGCTTGGCTCTGCCCCCAGAGCGGGGAGCCATGCACCCTCTCAGCTGGTTCAGAGGATGAGAAGGGGATGTGGCAGGGGACTTCAGCTTCTGCTGTCCCTCCTTCCCACCCCCTGCTGGTCAGCTGGCCCAGAGACAGAAAGGGACATGGCAATGGACTCCAGCCCTGCTCCCAGCTCTGGAGTGGTGGAGCCAAGTCCCAATACAGGCTCCTTGATCCTCCCAGCCAGCCCTAAGGCTGAGAAGAAGAACTTTCTCCTCTTCTGTGCTGAGAAGTCAGGCTTCCAGGCAGCTGCTGCCCCATCTGCGCTCAGGGCAGCATCCAGTGGAATAAGTCCCCTCCTGCCGGGAGAGGGCTAGCCCAAGTGCAGACCAAGTGGCAGGTGCCAGTACTAGGGTAGCATCCTGACTTCTCAGCACAGGAGGTGAGAGAGCTCCTCTTGTCAGCCTCCGTGCTGAGGGGAGGGGAGAAGAAGGGAGAGGAGGTGAGGGAAGGAGGATTAGGAGAAGCTGAAGTCCCCTGCCACATCCTCTTCTCATCCTCTGGGCCAGCTGAGAGGGCGGGGGCATGACTCCCAGCTCTGGGGGCAGAGCCAAGCCCCACTGTGGGCTTCTGTCCCCCACACCCCCCTCCAGCCACCCCAGTGGCTAAGAAGGGGATGTGGCAGGGGAATGTCTGTCCCTAGCCTTTGAATTTTCCCAAATGTGACTTGATCACATAAGCACTTTTGCTTCTGGGCTTCTGTTTCACTGCAGTAGGTTTGTCAGATGAGGGCTGTGATCAGGTACACCTGAGTTCATCAAGCTTCTCCCAGGACCAGGCTATGGACTCTGATCTTTTGATATGGCATAAGGAGAGCCTTAGACTTACATGAAGCCCCATTGGCATGGATAACAGTCAAGGGTCCATCTGTCACTATGACTGAAAATTCTGATCTATGGTTCTTTAGATAAGGAGAAATTTGGACTTGATTACCGCTATCCTAGAAAAGGACTGAATCTTCTATATTGGCATGGGACAAGATAGGAGGATGCACTGCAGGACACTTTTGTGCCCAACCTTAACTTGTTGGAGTAAAACATTTGCTACAGGCATTGAGATCATGAATGACCAATCAAGCAGCAACTTGCTTCAGGTAGCATCAGTGTTAGTGGCTTTATTGCAATTGTGCCTCTTGGTACTTTTGCTTCAGAGATGTCTCTGTCTAGTCATTGGATCTGATTTGATGCCATCCTGAATATTTTTTTCTTTCCCCTAAATGAGCATAATAAAAGAGGCAGAAATGTGACCTCAGAAGGCAAGATACAGACTCCAGTGATTGTTTACTGTCTCCATCTTCTTATTAGATTTTCTATGTGGGTTTTTTCTTTTTCTTTTTTTTTATTTGCTGGATAAAATCCATACAAATGAAATACAGGCATACTCAGTAAATAATAATGAAAAGGTAAATTCATTTTACTGAGAATCCAGTGCATGTAAGACATCATCTTGAATGACGGTGATTTTCTTGAACTGATCACCAAGCTATTACAGTCTCTCAAAAATAATATCTGGCTTTTAGGCTCTACAATTGTGCATGTGACCTCTCCTTACCCTTTAGCTCTTAAGAAAAATTGATTTTTAAAAAAAAACCTGGGCACAATCTGCTGCTAAAATTACCCAGATACGGCTTAATTTACATTACATTACTGTTCCTAGTGATGACCACAAATGCTGGGGTCTTATTTATTTTCTGTGTTTAACTGTGACTCTTCTCTCATTTCTTCCCATGGTTTACATTCAAAGAATAATTCCATTTTTTTGCAATGAACTATTGTAATTTAAATTAAACATATCACCCTTATTAATACCTTAAAATTCCACAGTCTTTGGGTCATACATGGTGTCAGTGTTCCCTTCTGACACTACTAGATTGAGAGGAGGACCCATCTTCATGTTGGCTATATGAAAAAGTGGTTTCTATCTGGAAGAATACACCACTCACTGACTGAACCATACAATAGCAACTGATGAGCCTACAACATAGAGGATTTTGCTGTTTGCCTTGTTATCCATGTAATTATTTTGTATTTTAAACTTTGCATCAGTCAAGGTTTATGATTACTGTTAGAAGGTTTTCTTTAAAATTATAGCCAATGTGATAGTAGTCTTGTGACCATAATATTTCCGTCACAATATCAAATGTTTCTTTTTGTAATTGGTAGTGTTAGGAAAAATATACATGCCCAGTGTGCTTATCCTAAAGCAGTGATTTTTAAAAAAGAAACAGGGAGTTTTGTATGACAGAGGGAGGTAGACAAGAAAAGCAAGCTGGGACAGGATGTTGGGAAGTGCCTAGCACTGGGTGTGTGTTGCTCCTATTGCATTAGGCTAGTTTCACATCTTCATGTGCATAAATGATTAAAAACAGTCTCTATAAAACACACCTCCCTCTATGTAATGATACTAAACTGTGACTTTCAAGAATATAATGACAAGGAGCTGCACCATTATTATAGAATGTCTGCTTATTTAAAAAATGGACAATTCAACAGTTTGCTCTCTTAATAGCAGGACATCTGTGCCCTTCATACTATAGCATTGTGGAACCCTATAAATTGGCCTAAACCAGTACTTCTAGGTCTGATTTTCCATTCTTTGGGTCTGCAAAATTCCTTGTGTGCCCAAATGCCTCAGTAACTTCTATAGGAATTCAGAATGCAAAAGAAAAAAATATTTATACTTCTAAGTAAGCTACTACAACTTGCAATGAGCTTTTATAATTCTGCATGTTGGCACTGGAGGATGGCCTCCCCCACCTCCATTCTGGTGCCCCACACTTGGGCAGCACCCATCCATCGTTATGCTACTGATTTGCCATGTAATTCAACTAATGCATCGTTAGATCTTTCAAAAAGAAGGCCTAAACCTTTTTGCTAAATAATGACTTCCTGTAGTTCAGTCAACCTCTGTCTACTGTTTTTCTTTTGCAGCACAATGAAAAAAAAAAACCCATAGAAAAGTCAGCACTGTGTCCTCCACACTTCATCCCAGGGCGATATATTAGCTTGGATGCTTGACGGCACAGCACAAAATGAGCATGATCACATTTAAACCAATATTGAGAGAGCTCTACTACAAAACAACTCTTGCACAAAGTACTGTAATTTGTTTCCTTTAGCTCCACCTCATGCAACAGCTTCACTTAATTTCTGCATCTGGTAAGGTCAGCTGTCTGGGCAGGGATTAATCCTCTCCAAACAATCGTGATCAAATCTGCCCTTGTACAAGTGGCTTCTAATGCTGGGTTCGTGCTTGAGGAACAGGAAAAGAATTTGGAAGCCTGGTTTCTGATTGGCAACAGAAATCTCCTCTGTGTTATGCTTAACAATGAAAATATCATCATATTTAAGAGAGAGAAAAATGGAGAATCTTGTTAAAAAATGTATACGAACTGGCACTAGTTCTCAAGTTAACCATGGAGAATTCACCAGGTCTATGCCAAGCTATTCTACTTGCTCGGGCTAGATTAAGGCAAGAGTTAGAACTAGATTTTTTTGAGGTCAGGATTCAAATAGGTGTCTAGTGGAGTTTTCAAAAGCATTTGGTAGCTAATTAAGATGCAGGAAGATGTCTGATGGGACATAGGTTTTCTGGAAAATAGCAGGAGCATTTATTTGTATCTTTAAGCATCTGAATACCTTTAAAAATATGGCTTTTAGGCACCTCTGGCAGGGAAACAATTTGCTTTAAAATTTAGAAAAAAAATCCCACCAGTGAGTTATGTTTAGTAAAATCCCATATGTAAAACTGCTCCAAACAAACACCTGAATTAGGAAATAGTTAATAATCTGGGATGTGGCAGATTGGTTGCTGAATCCTATCGATACTCTGAAACCATTCCCATTTTCTAGTTGGTTCAGATTTTTCTAACACATGCTTCATTCTGGTATCTCAGCCTCTTTCAGATATCCATTGAACAGTATAACTGCTAGCACTTTCCTGTACAAATAAAGGAAAAAATAACCTTTTGTTTTATTTTGAGGCTTATTTAATGTTCCTTTTCCACATTCTGGATTTCTTTCATCTTTCATCTTTCAGTTCTGTTTCTACTTAGACCTGACAGGTTTGCGATTTGCTTTGTGGGAGCATGAGTGACCTTGGTGCAGGTGGGGGAGGAAAAAAGGATTGGGCTGTTTTCATGGTTGCTTTCTAGAACAGTCTCATGTGGTATAGGCATCACCTTAATCCATCCTCAAGATCCCACATCTTCCAGTAAAACCAAATTCAGAACACGTTTGTGATGTAAGCATCCCATTTACCTCCTTGGTCAAGCACTCTGAGCTGAAAAAAGTGCTCTGCTAGGATTTAAACTTATGTTTTCAGCGAGTGTATTCATTCCAGATACTGAAGCTATTTGAATGCCATCAGGACTGTAGTTTTTGTGGGGCTTTTGGAAGTTCACTAAGAGGGCTGGAAAAATGGTTTGACTGAAACTACATATCAAGTTCATGGGGGGAGGTCTGGGAGGGCAGGTGAGGGTCGGAGGGCTCATGGGAGAGCCCCCCATGTGGTGTGGGGCAGTGGGGATCGCCCCCTGCCTGGCAGCAGCTGGTGAATCCGGGCTTTTTATTAAGCAACTGGGAGCTGGGGTGGGCAGGGCAGCCATGGAGGGGCTGGGAGAGCAGGCGGGGGTCAGAAGGCACTCGGGGGGACTGGGGGAGCAGGCAGGGGATGGGCCGTGGCAGGGGTCCCCCCCATGGTCCCCTCCCCCACCTCTGCCCCCAACCTCTACTTACCAACACAGAGTCCGGGTCCAACTCCCTGCTGCAGTGAGCAGGGACTGCCTGAATCACCGAAGCCTTTTAATTGGTCCCCTGATTCAACTCAGATTTGGAGATTCAGCTGCTGAATTGGGCCGAATCTCCTCCGAATCAAATCAGTACCTGAAGCTTTGCACAGCCCTAGTAAGCATTACTGTGCACCTACTCAGAAAACATTTTAACTCGTAGTAAAACTTACTGTGATCTAATTAAAATATGTCCCATGATCACATATGCATGAGTTAAGGAGCACATAAAAATATATATATATATATATATATATATATGAAATAGGTAAGAATATTATGAAACTGACAATACCCTTGAATAACAATCCTTCATTTCCCAGTATAATCCATGATGCAAGAGATTTGCACTGGGTGGTGGCTGGGGCATGTATCATAGTACTTAGGGTCGGAAGGGACCTAAACAGATAATCAGGTCTGACCCCCTGCCCCAGGCAGGAACGGGTGCCGGGATCATATCACCCCAGCCAAATATCTGTCCAGCTTCCTCTTGAAGATCCCCAAGGTAGGAGAGAGCACCACCTCACTTGGAAGTTGATTCTCAGTAGAGCCTGGCAGCCCTAACTGTAAAGTAATGTTTCCTGATGTCCACACTGAACCTTCTCTCTAACAATTTGTGGCCATTATTTCTAGTAACCCCGGGTGGTGCCTGGGGGAACAGAGCCTCCCCCAATTCCCACTGGTCCCCCCTGGTAAATGGCCAGCAGATCACCGCTCAGCCTTCTCTTGTGGAGGCTCTATAGGTTCAGACCTTTAGCCTCTCTTCATAGGGCCTGCCCCGCTGCCCCTTGACTATATGAGTGGCCCTCCTCTAGACCCTCTCAGTGCTAGCCACATCCCTCTTGAAGTGTGGTGCCCAGAACTGGACGCAGTACTCCAACTGTGGCCTGACCAAAGCTGCACAGAGGGGAAGGATAACCTCCCTGGACCTGCTTGTGATGCATCTGTAGATGCATGAAAAGGTGTGGTTAGCCTTACTGACTGCTTTCTCGCATTGGTGAATCATGTTCATCCTAGAGTCAACAATGACTCCAAGATCCCTTTCTGCCACTGTGTTAACAAGAAGGGTGTTCCCCAGACTATAGGTGTGTTGCTGGTTCCTTTTCCCTAGATGTAGTACCTTGCACATGTCTGCGCTGAATTCCATCCTATTCTCATCTACCCACCTCTGTAATTTGTCTAGATCTAGCTGGATTCTGTCCCTCCCCTCCAGCGTGCCCACCTTGTCCCACAACTTGGTGTCATCAGTGAATTTGGATAGCGTGCATCCCACACCCACATCCAGATGGCTGATAAAGATGTTGAACAGTACAGGCCCCAGGACCGAGCCCTTGGGGACTCCACTGTCCACATCCCTCCAGGTCGAAAATGACCCGTCCACCACCACTCTCTGGGTGTGACCATCTAGCCAATTTGCCACCCAGCTGACTGTATAGGCATCAGTGCCACAGTCACCAAGTTTTTTTAAGAGAATGTGGTGGGAAACTGTGTCAGGGGCCTTTTTAAAGTCCAGGAAGCCGACATCCACCCTGACACCCTTGTCCAGGAACTTTGTGACCTGATCATAAAAAGAAACCAGGTTAGTCAGGCAGGACCAGCCCTCAGTGAACCCATGTTGGTTGCCCCTGAGCATTACCTCCCCTGCTGGGCCCTTGCAGATGTGTTCCTTGATAACTTTCTCAAAGGTCTTCCTGAGGACCGAGGTAAGATTGACTGGCCTATAATTGCCAGGGTCCTCCTTTCTCCCCTTCTTGTAAATGGGGACCACATTGGCCCTTTTCCAATCCTCTGGTACCTGGCCAGTGCCTCATGAGCACTCATAGAGTCGTGCCAGGGGCGCCGCTATGACCCCTGCCAATTCCCTCAGCACCCTCAGGTGAAGAGCATCTGGACCTACTGATTTAAACATGTCCAGCCCCTCCAAAAGTTCTCTAACAAGATCGTCCCTGACCCTAGGCATGGTGGTGCCTCCCTTGAGTCCATCCGCAATTCTAGTGGGGGACATGTCCCGGTTCCTGTTCAGGAATATGGAGGCAGAGAATTTGTTAAAGAGGTCAGCTTTTTCATTTGCCACAATCACCAGATTGCCAAATGAAATGAGATCACCAGATCACTGTATTCTTTTCAAATCCTGCTTGGTTAGGTTAATGGCACAGATAATTTAATCATGCCTTAATGTACCAGCTCTGAACCTATTAAAATTGGAAGGAACAATGGGAACATAGGTTTTGCCACACTGGATTGACCTGAAGCAAATCCAATCCAGCTTCCTTGCTCCAACAGTGTCCAGTACCAGAGGTTTTCTATCACAGTGTGTTCCACAGTCCAATTACTAGTGCAGAAAAGTTTACTTTCCTAGTTGTGATTTTATCATCTGAACTTCTCTCTTCCTTCACCATCAATTATTTTAGACATGCGTGTGCATACACACACATATTTTACCATAATCCGTCTTGCTCATCCCCTTTCTAAAGGGAACTATGCCAGTCTGTTCAATCTCCCTTCACACTGGAGTATTTTTTAGGTTTTTGCACATTCTTGTCCTCCTCTAAACCCTCCAGAATTTTTAGTAGTTGCACTCCTCCTATTCTTGTTTCATTCTCATCTCTCTGTCTAGTTTTAGTACTTCTCAGTGTTTGCTCCTGTGCCTGGGGATCATGGGATAGTGGAGGTTCACCACAACTCTTTAAAGAGAACTCTCTGTGACAGTTGTTGGTGGTAGAGTACAGCTTCCCACAAAACCCCTCCTGACTGAACAAGCTTTGGTCACTCAGAAGAACAGTATTTAAAAGCTCTTGCTTTGCTATCAGTTGTCTACACTGCTTTAAAGAAGACCAGACAAAAGCAGTACTAACTAGACTATTTCAAATATCTGAGCTTGACTGCTTGTCTGAAATTACCTAGCAACCACTGAGTGTAACAAGCAGGGATTGCACCCTGTGGGAGAACCAGGGATGGGGCTTTGGAGCTCATGGCTTCAAGAGCAGGGGGGTTCAGGAATCTTACCCAAAATAGTTCCTGACAGCTGCTGCTGCCGCCACAAGCTCTGCCTCTCAGCTCTTACTCTTTAGGCAGCAGCCACATGGTGTTTGAGCGCTGGCTGCTGCTGCAAGAGGAATGCTGTGGGGCTGTTTACATTGCCAAGGGAGTGCAGACTCAGCAGGGGTGGGGGACCACTTTGGCACCCCCCTAAGTTGGCACCTGGGGCTGGTACCCCTTTTGCCCACCCTTAGTTACGCTACTGGGAGCACTGAAATATTGGTTCAAGCACCATTTTTTTCCTAGTATGCAGTCTATAACTGAGAAGTCATTGACCCTTTCCTCAGACTAGCCCTTAATAGTATCAGTCCCTCAGCCTCTTGACAGGTGTGCATCTGTTTCCAGTGAATGAAGCGGCAAAACTACCATTGATATCAGTGGAAGCAAGGTTGGATTCTTTGTCTAGTGTTGCCATGCACTCTCAACCCTTCCTGCTAGAGCACTCATTGCTACAAGTCCTGCTCATTGTGAGATAACTGAAGTAATAATGCTTGAGGTATGTGAGTTACTGATATCTGTCACACAGATGCAAATGGTTGTGAAAGAAATAGAGACATCGACAGGATTCTTAGTATTAACTTTTGTGGAGTAACATCAAGAATGGCTTGGTTTGGTAAGAGCTTTGTGAGTGAGGAGAGAGATGACAGAAATGGAATCAGGCTACATTGCAATCTGCACACTGGGAATGAACACTGTTTACAAGAGGACACAGGAGACCAAACATCACACTGCTTTTAACTGTACCATATGTAGTTCTTGTTTACTTATGACAGAGACCTGAGGCATCTGACTTGTTTTTTAAAGCCTTCAGCAACACATATATAGATAAACATTGCCTTAAAGTCTCATTACATTTAACTATATTTGAAGCTTTATGAGTTTTCTATCCCGTGGGTCTGTCTGAAATATGTGAAAGGTAACGAAGTTTTAGAAATAAAGTACTGGGATTTAAATAAATACAGCAAAGGGCCCCCCCTTCCCTGCCCTATACTTCTCACATATTTTCAAGGCACGTCTCTTTTATTTTATTACCACTACATTAACAGATCCACTTCAAGGAGCTCATCATGACCTAGGAAATAGAAAGAGACAAAAACTGGAAGAGTTAGAAAGGACAATGGAAACCTAAAAGGAATTTTATGTTCCTTTTGCAGTAATTAATGCGGCGCAGTATTAAAAAAACCCGTGTTAAAATCATGCTGAGTGCTGGGGAGAGAATGCAGGGCAGATATTCCATACACAGGCAAAAACTTGATATTTAGCCTGCAGAACTTGAGCATCATTCTTTTTTTGGTATATTACACTTGCCCTTTTATTATACATGTAATATGGTTAGCATACTAACTGGTAAATAAGAACATTGATATTACTGTGAAACACTACTTAAAGGAAACAGTTTCTGCAGCCATAGCATTATAAAAAGAAATGCTCAGCAGTTAAACCAATGATTTTTAAGTGGACTTTAGAATAATTTAAACTAAAGATATATATATGTGTAAATCAATAAAAAACTGTTGGCTCCTAATAAAACATGAGATTTATATATGTTATAATGTGCAATTAAAGTTCCTTATACACAAATACATCCCAAAAGCTAATATCTCCAAGTTTTGCAATGAAGCCTAAGGGTAATTCTCAGAATTTGATTGCTGTACATAAACAAGAGTTCTCATCCTTTTTCATCAGCCTCCTCTTGACCTGATTCATCACTGATGATCTGGTGCCATTATTCACCATAACTTAAGATTCATTTGCATGGTAAGAAGCGGATCTCACAAATTCTGCTTTGCAGCAATATGGTATGAGTCAGAGATACAAAAGAAGCAACTGATGAGAGAGATGGCTTATGTGTACAAAAAGATGTGCTGGGTAAGCAACAAGAAGAGGTAGGCAGAAGGCAGATGTAGTTAGTCAGCAGTTCTGAGATTGTTCCAACTGCTACCACCCCAGTTCTGACATGGGGTCCAAGTCAGCAAAGCACTCAAGCATGTGCTCAAGTCAATGGCTAAGTATAGACAGTCTAAAATCCCGAGGCTGAATCAATTCAAGCTTTTCAGGTTAGTCTAAATTGCGTAGATTGAACTGATAATCAAGTGAACAGATATTCACTTTTGATTCCAGAAATGCAGCCACATGCCTGCAGTAGTCCAGGACAGAAGCCAGGGGTGCTAGAGCAGCCCTCCCTGCTTGGCTGGAGCAGACAGCTTGGGCCAAGGCTTGCCCATCCATGCTGCAAGGCAGGGGGTTTGCTGGGGAGGTACAAAGCATCCTGGGATGCTGGGGGCCTGTGCGTTAACTTGACTCTGGAGGGGATCTGGAACAGAAGTTCAATAAACCGATTTAACCTAAATCAGTTAAGTCTGATACTGCATCCATCCAGATTTATTTTAAATTAGTTTCAACCATTTTGAAAGTGGTTTATGTGCACTGAATTTCTATTGTCACAGATTTGAACTGGTTTCTGATCACTTATACCAGTTTATTTGTAATTTCTGACCCTAGCCAATGAGGCTAAGGGTAGAAACAGATGTTGCATTTGAATTGGTTCTGATTGATCTGAGTCAAAATCTGGGAGTGGCATAGCCCTTTACACAGGTTGTCTCTGAAATGAAAGGCAATTAACTTGATTTAGACTCAATTGTCCTGGGAAAAAGTGTTATCTAAAAACAGACATTGGATTTCTCCCAGGCAAAGCCTTTTAACTCAGGATTCTACAGATGTACAAACCCATTGTCACACGTTAAGTACCTGTAACATATCTGAGAATGCTTTTTCCCAGAACCATCATGGCTTATTCAAGTTAATTGCCATTCAAGTTGCATATGTAAACCATTGTGCCTGTTTTGATGGGAGTCAAAACCCTGGGCACTCAGACCCTCTTTTTTTCTCTTTTACCTTGGGTTCCCATATAACAGGCTTTGTCCCAAGATAAACCTAATGCTTGTTTTTACCCTTAGTCATTTGCCTAAAGATAGGCATGTGTATATGAAATAGCTTGCTGAATGCCATTTAAACTGGATGAACTTTTGCTTAAAGCGACACCATGGCTGCTTATAGTTGTTAAAAAACCCCCAAACAAACAGAGCTTTGCTTTAAAATTGGTGTGTTGTCATGCCAAACCCAGAAGAGACATCACATTAGTTGGACCGGACTTGCCCAACATCTGTATAGACCAGGTGCTTTAGTGGGGCTTTTTTTGGTGTTTTTATTTAATAACTGATTGAATCAACTTTAGATAAAAGCTTCAAAAGCCTCACTGAAGCACCTGATCTATACAGACACTGTGGAGCTGGGTCCAACTAACCTGCTGCTGCTTCTGGTAAAACATGGGGTTTTTTGTTTGTTTGTTTTTTAACGTCTGTAAGCAGCCATTGTACCCTGGTTCATTACCAATTTAATTTACTCTGTCCAAGTAGGGTTAAACTGGTTTAAATGAATCCATACTTGTGTACTGAATTAACTGCATTGCAAAGCACTGATATGGGTCCCTTTTAAACCAGATTAACTAAAGGAGATTAATCCAGTTTAACTAGATTAATCAAATCAATCCCTAATACTAATTTAATTAGATTAACTAGTCCAATTTAGTTAAACTGGTGCAATTTCCTAGACAGCTGGTTTCAGAACGAGCAGCAGCTTTCTTTTTAAGTAACTCCCCTGCTACCCATGGGATTATTCAGGAGAAAGATGGCCTGATTCACCTAATGGTCTCACATTCTGGCCTTTAGTAGTGCAACCTTTGTAGCAATGTTACAGAGAAAAGCACTTACCAGATAAATAAGCAAAGAACAGTAAGTTTGCCAGTATGTGAGGCTGTGGTTCTTTAAGGAGATAAGGTCCGTGCTAGTACTTGTGCTGTTGGAAATGAAGCACTTGGCCAGCAAAGAAAAATTAAAAAACCTGGCATGACCCAGGGAGGAAGCAGCAGAAATACATCCCAAGAGGTAATGAGAGAATAACCTTGATAGACCCAAAGACTTCTTTTCTGCTTCCTGTCTCCTTCATGTACATTGGAATGTGGTGACAGTTCCAATAAACCTCATTAAATCTTTACAGAATTACCTTCCTTTTAGCTTTTCAGAATTCCACTCATATTGCATGCTTCATGCATGTCCTGCAATGAGTCTGTTCCCTTAACATAAAACTCCTGTGAGATGTTTTCCAATAGGACTATTAACAAAGCAATTATTTTTTCAGAGTAGCATTTGTTTGCACAACAATCTGCCAGCCATCCTCAATGCAGTATTTGAAGAAAATGTAGTTTTCATTTGGGTATAAAGCTAATTGCATGATCAATCAATTTTAGTAGTGTTCTGGGCTAGCTTTCTAGCATGCTTCCAGTCATAAGCATTAAAAATAAAAATTGGGGAGCTACTTGAAATTCAAAAGAATGAAGAATTCATTCTACACTTAAAACCTCATTTCAAACAACCTACAGTGCACAGTTGCTTCAGCTTGGGACATTGGTTTTGTTCTAAAAACAAAGACTACTTACAAATACACATTAGGACCTGATGTCATTTATTGGGGCATGTGGACCTGGAGTTTTGTTTTGGTCACATGTCTAATGTATAGATGTGAAAAATGTGAAATGTGAAAAAATATGTGAAATGTGAAAAATATTGTTAGAGTTGCAAGTAGCAACAATTTATCTTCCTTTCTTCACAAATGGAAAGGGCGCAACCTTTTTCCTATTAAAAATATTTTAGAAATCCAAGCAAACTGCAATGTAAAGAAATAGTAAGGCACAATTTGGGGTACAACTCCAAATTCGGAGCACTGCAAAACAGCAGATTCACACAAACCAAGGAGGTGTACACATGTCATTTGTACCCATCAGTCTTTGAAAATCTATTTTTGGGCCTTAAATAATCCCTCACTCATTTATCATTTGATGTTTAATTGTTCTAGATCATAAGTAGCTGAAATCCCTGTCTTGCCACACAATTCCATGCTTCTTAAAGTGCTTTCTCGTCAGTCAAACATGATGCCAGGAGGGCTTCAGCTGTTTTAATAGACTTGCTTTATTTTTGCAGATTTGTATATTAGCATATACCATTTATTGCAATATATATTAAATGTGTATCCCAAAATGTGTTCATGGAATCAAGCATTGATGAATTCCTTAAAGGAATTCCAGAACAACTGCCCTGAAGGATACAAACTATCATCTGCTTCTTTTGCATTTGCCTTAAATAAATCCAAGTGGAAATGGTGTTTTATAGCACAGACAGCTAGGGGCCAGCACCAGCTCATGTTTGTATCTGTGACTACCAAAGTCTGCTCCAGAAGTCCCCTGGGCAATTGCTGCTCATTTGTATGGCACACGATTTGCATACTCTAACGAGATGGGTTATAATTAGCCTTCATTGATTTTGTTTTCATTGAGCTAAAATAGAGTTATAGCTTCTTAGGCTATGAGAGCTGATTGATTTGCGGTAGGATTCAGAACTATTCAGTTGAAGAAATAATTAATTATGTTCTTATTTAGTAATCATCAGAGTCCAAGCTTGTTTTTTACCAGCTCAGTGGGCACAGCTGATTTTTGCTTTTAGACTGAGTCTCTACTTTTAAGAGCTGTGATATAACTGCAACATGCACTCCACAGTTTTACAACAGATACATATACAGACTCCATTCTATACCCCTTTACATCAATATATCTTCCTACACAACTACCTTCATCCCCATCCTATGAAGTTCTTTTTTTCTATAGGCAGTTTTGATTGGTCATTTCAATTACCTGGTGATATGGTTTGCCAAAACTTAGTTTTGGAAAATAAACCAATTTTAAAACTGAAACAAAAATTAAAAGAAAAGAAAATGCTGAAAAACAAAACATGAAAAGAGCAGTTTTGAAGAAACAAAATGTAAAATGCTTTAGAATATTTTAGATGGACTAAATAACCTTGTTTTGGGCAAGAACCAATGGTGAATAGATATACTTGGCTGGTTTTGAAACTGCAGCATGCTGATTATATGCTGTGAAAAAACTCTTTATAAAGCTGCAGCAGTGTTTGTATATGTATCTGTGGTTGAGCGTTATGTAATTCTGTTGTAACTGGAAATACAAATGCTGTCCCTGATTGAGGTTTTCTCATGGGATATATTTTTACTTAAAAGCTAGTGCTATGCTTTTCAGTGGGTGGCATGGTAGATGCTTATTTTATAAGCTGCTTCAATGGGGGCTGAAAGCAATTAGAGTGGCCTTATACAGAAAAGTTAGCTTCAACAGATATGTAATGGTGACTATATATGGTGCATCTAGTGCATACTTCACATCTTGTAGTTGCAGCATAATATGGTACCAAGACTTGTTAGTTCTGTTAAGTGGTGACTCTTACTGCAACTATTGGGTTATGTACTAATGAATTGATTCTAAGCACTCTCTGTGCTGTTGCCAGGAGAGCAGAGCTCAATGCATAAACTGAAACAAGTAAGTAAACAAAGATACCCCTGGGCAAACAGGTGAAATGGTTCTAAAATATAAGGATTTCCTGTGACTTTTCTGGACAAAACCTTTTGATTTACGGATTACAATGCAGAGGACACGCATGTTCGCAATGTGAGTATTATACTAAAATTTGGAGTGGCCCATAGCTCTTCATAAATGTGAGGGTAAAATCAGATGTTTGCTATAAGTCTGAGTAAGGGACAGTAAGTCGTTGTGCTGCCTCAAGAGCCAGGACCCAAGCTGCAAGTCAGAGAACAATTCAACTGTGATGGGCTAGCTGGTGGTGACTTAGCCCAGGGGTTTTGAAGGGGTAGAAGATGATTGGAGGACTTGGGATTCCCTTTCCTCACCAATCAGGCCCCAGAGACTCACCCTCCATGTCCCCTGATTGGCCCCTTGGGTCACCTGGAGGGGGATTAAAAGGGGCAGCGCGGCTGACTCAGGGAAGAGACCAGTGAGGGACCTTCAAGGAACTGGCAAGAGCTAGGCCAGCGGGGCAGGAGGAGTTGCCCCAGAAGGATCTGAAGGAGCAGGACCTGCAGGCAGCAGTTGGACCCTCAGCAGCGTGGCGTGTGGTCGGCAGGAGAGGCTCCCCGCTGGGCTTCAGGATCCCCTACAAGAGGCTGTGGCCAGCAGGAGAGGCTCCCCAGCTCCAGCAAGATCTGAGCAGCAACCTGAGAGGTTCCCAGCTTGGCTTCCAGCTCCTCCAATCAGAGGCCAGGCAGGTTGACATGAAGCCAGGGCTCCTGAAAAGTCAAGACCCCTAGCAGCTTGGAGTAGTGGTGGCTGTGGCAGTGTTTCTGTCTACCATGTGGGAAATATGAGTTCAAGTCCCAGCTGGGGTGAGTGAGCTAACAAGAAGCAAGTCTTCTTGCAGTGGCAAGGGCCCATTGTGTTTTCTTCCCTTCCAGGTACCTAGGCCCTATATTTCCTTGTAATTTGATGTTTTGTATTTTGTTCCTTTTTTATATTTCACCAGCCAGTATTGTTTGCTCTGTTTGTGTTTTATATTTTGTTGACCTTGTCTTTTGTCATTGATTGTAAGTGTCTAAACTTTGTTGAATCCTGCCTCTTTGGGGCATTGTGGTGTCAGCTATACCCCCTGATTTATGCCTGTTATGTTCCCAGGATTTGTTCCCTCATTAAAAGGTATATGGTTAAGTCCTCATTGGTGGTCTGGCTCTGCTCTATAGCGGGAGGAGAGTCCCTACACCTCCCACAGCACTTGTGCACCTGCTTTGATCCCTTCAATTGGAGAGGGGGTACCTCTTGGAGTACTGCCTGGGTTACACAACATTTGTTTTCCCTTTGCTCCATGGGAGAACTGATTTCTGACAGCCCTTTTTACTGCCACATATTCTCTTCTGAACAGCTACCCTGGCCTTCATAGAGTCAAAATTCTTTCAACTCCCTTTTGGGGAATGAATTATTCAATAGGGAGTAGCTAGGTAGCCAGTAGGAACCCTGCCCACCCACTTCCTGCCCACCTTTGCTGAAGAGGAAACAGTATCACTTGAAAAGCATTCTTCCCCATTTTGCTGTCCTTTACAATACGGGAATTGGGTTCCAGGATTAAAAGAAGTGCCTTATACCCTTTAAGCTCCAATTATAATGGGCCATTTTCTGGCCTAGTAGTTATAACAGCACCAGTGTTGACCAAAAGACTAAAAAAAAATCGGTAAAATATTCTATTATTTTTATTCTCTGGGTGTTAGAAGGGAAAGATTTTCATTTAAAATATTTTAAATCGAAATCTTCATTTTTTGAAATTTATGAAGATTATTTCTTGTCTCTTCCCTTTTTTCCTTCATTTATCCCTCTTTTTTCCCCCTTTGTTTCCATTATGCTACTAAAAAGAAAATGAAAATTCAAAAAACAAAAGGGGATGAGGGAACAAAAGGCTAATTTTTTGGAAAAGTGAATAAAAACCAGCACTTCCTCATGAATATTTTCCAGTTTGGAAAAAGGGTATTTTGACATAACAAAACTTCTACCCAAAAAGAATTTTGACCCAGCTCGTCCTATATAGGCCTTTTAAAAAACATATCTCAAAGTGCATTTTAACAATGGTGAACAACCATGAATAACTCTACTACTTACAGGCCACATCTACATGAGTGGCAGGCTGCGCTCATTTAGTACTTGCATAACCAGTAGCATTGCTGAACAGTTTTTTTTCTGATGCTACTGTTACCATTGTTTTCTGATGCTACTGTTATGCTAGTGTTACTGTGCAGTAACTTATTACTACTGCACAGTAGTATCACATCACGGTTAGTGCCCCCAATGCTACTACATAGTAGCAACGAGCTACTGTGCAGTTGCTCATTGCTTCTGTGCAGAAGCATTTTGTGTAGATATGGCCACAGAGACAGAGAAGGTACAGACTGGCTCCAAAGCTCATAAAGTCAGTGGTAATCTTTCCTATTGACTTAAATCAGTTTTGAATCAGATGCTAAGGGATGAATCCACAGAAAGACTTAAGCTTTACAACATATAGTGTTGCTGCTTAGTACAGTCCACAACACTGGGTTGGTTGCTTAGGTTCTTTGTATAGTTCATGGAGAGCTTAAGAATGGGAGCCATAAATCCCCTTAATTGGTCAACTGGACATGCTGGGGCTAGTGGTGTGTACTATGCCCTAATTTCTCTCCAGAACTTAGTTGCCTACCTGGGCTGTAGGGAAGCACCTCTCACTGATTAGGGTTCACAACCCTAAATCATCTCCTGGAAGAATCAGCCTTTTCTAAGGAGAAGCTCTCCTGATCTTTTACCCAATAGATCAGTGGTTAGAAAACTCTTCTGTGAAGTAGGAGACTGGGGTTCAATTCCCTTCTCTTTCTGAGGGGGAATTTGAACACACATCTTGCTTCTGCCCCTTGCATCTGTCAACTGATTAGTCTAACCATCAAGTTGTAATTAGGGCACTGGGAATCTAGGTTTTTCCTCCTCCCTGTAAGCTCCCTGTGAGGTTATTAAGTCATGCTTTCTCTGTGTGGCCCAAAGAATGCAGAGCAGAAGTGCTTCAGGAATAGGGACTGAGAAGTGCTATCCCAGACTACAACTTGATAGAGCAGTCAGTGGGGACATGGGAGATGCACTCCAAACCCCCTTAGGCAGAGGAAGGAACTGAATGAGGATCTTCTGTATTCTGCGAGGAAGAGTACATCCACTGAACTCTCCGCTGGGGAGGAGGCTATTCTCAGCCAGACTGGCTGACCTGCTTCACCGGGCTTTAAACTAAGCCTGCCGGGGGATGGGGTGACTACTGCCACTGCTGTCCTGCTGAGCAACCCTTGCAAAGCCAGCAGGCCAAGGCACTTAAGATAGCCCACCCCTGCCCCAGCCCTGGAATGAACTCTAGGCAAGGCAAGGGCCTTCAAGGGGACACTTGCACGCCTATACACAAATGCTAGGAGCTTGGGGAACAAACAGGAGGAACTTGTCCTCCTGCTAAACGCAAATAACTATGATGTCATAAGGATAACGGAGACCTGGTGGGATTCCACCCATAACTGGGCCACAGGTATAGATGGCTATACCCTGTACAGGAGGGATTGAGTGGACAAAAGGGGTGGGGGCATGGATCATGGATCTCTCTACATCAAGGAGAGCTATGCATCCCTGCAAGCCGACATTGGCTCCCATAGTGGACTTGAGACCCTCTGGGTTAAAATCCATGGAGAACACGGCACAGGGGATACTATGGTGAGAATCTACTACAGACCCCCTACCCAGGGTCAAGACCTTGACCAGGAGTTTGCCAGGGAACTGGCTGAGGCCACGTGCTCCCAGTGTATGGTTGTCATGGGAGACTTTAACTACCTGGACATCTCATGGGAGGAGTGTTCAGCCAAATCCAAGCGGTCGCAAAGCTTTCTCTCATGCGTGGATGACCTCTATCTGATGCAGGAAGTCTATAGGCTGATGAGAGATAAAGCACTGCTCAACCTGGTACTAGCAACCGGGGATCACCTAATCAGCAACCTAATGATTGAAGAGAAGCTGGGTGTCAGTGACCACGAGCTGATCACCTTCACCATCTGGTAAAGCTGGCAAGTCAGTCAGTAATACAGTAATACAGAAGTCCTCGACTTCAGGAAAGCTGATTTGACAAGCTCAGGAGGCTTGTCAGTGAGGCCCTAAAGGGCCACAACCCAAAGGCTGCATCTTAAAAGGAAGACCTACAAAGGATGGAGGACTGGAACCACCACCAAGGAGGAATACTCTGCTCTGGTCCGGACTTGCAGAGAGCAAACCAGGAAAGCCAAGGCCGTGATGGAACTCTAGCTAGCTACAAATATCAAGGACAATAAAAAGTTTTTTTTTAGATGTGTGGAGAGCTGGAGGAAAAGCAAGGGCAACATTGGACCCCTGCTAAACCAGGTGGGGCAACTGACAACTGACGCCCAGGAAAAAGCAAACTTGCTAAATGGGTACTTTGCGTCAGTTTTCCACTAGTCCCATGGGATGCCCCTGCCCACTGTGGGACAGGGAGGCCCGGGTGAGGGAGATTCCTTACCATCCATCAAAGCTGACCTCGTGAAGGAACACCTTGACAGGCTTGATACCTTGAAGTCAGCTGGCCCTGACAGTTTACACCCCAGGTTGCTCAAAAAGCTGGCAGGCATCATAGCTCAGCCCCTGGCATGGATCTTTGAGAACTCCTGGTGCTCTCATGAAGTGCCCGACAATAGGAAGAAGGCCAATGTGGTGTCTATCTTTAAAAAAGGGAGGAAAGTGGATCTGGCAAACTACAGGCCCATCAGCCTGACCTCTATCCTGGGGAAGGTCTTGGAAAAGATTATCAAAGAGGCCATCCTATACGGGCTAGCTGACGGCAACATCCTGAGGGATACCCAGCATGGGTTTGTTGTGGGTAGGTCTTGATTGACCAATCTCATTTCCTTTTATGACCAGGTGACCTATCACCTGAACAAGGGGGAAGAGATTAATGTCATATATTTTGACTTTAAAAAAGCCTTCGCTCTGGTATCCCATGATCACCTCTTGGCAAAACTGGCTAACTATGGCCTCGACCTCACCACGATCCGCTGGCTGGGGAATTGGCTCCGCGGCAGGACCCAGAGGGTGGTGGTTGATGGAAGTCAATCATCATGGTGCCCTGTGACCAGTGGGGTCCCTCAAGGCTCTGTCCTAGGGCCTTTACTTTTTAACGTCTTCATCAATGATGTAGACATTGGTGTCAGAAGAGGGCTGGCCAAGTTCGCCAATGACACCAAACTCTGGGGTAAAGCATTCACACCTGAGGACAGGAGGGTGATCCAGGCTCATGAAATGGGTGGATGAGAACCTGATGGTGTTTAACACTGAACAATGCAAGGTTCTCCACCTTGGGAGGAAAAACCTGCAGCATCCTTATAGGCTCAGCAGTGCTACATTGGTTAGCACTACAGATGAAAGGGACTTGGGGGCCATGATTGACCACAAGATGAACATGAGCCTTCAATGTGATGCTGTGGCTAGTAAAGTGAGCAAAATGCTGGCTTGCATCCATAGATGCTTCTCAAGCAAATCCTGGGACGTCGTTCTCCCATTGTACTTGGCCTTGGTGAGGCCGCAGCTGGAGTACTGCATCCGGTTTTGGGTTCCACAATTCCAAAAGGATGTGGAGAAGCTTGAGAGAGTGCAGAGAAGAGCCACACGCATGATCAGAGGTCAGGAAAACAGACCTTACGCTGAGAGGCTGAGAGCTATGGAACTTTTCAGCCTGGAAAAGCGCAGGCTCAGGGGTGATCTGGTGGCCACCTATAAGTTTAGTAGGGGTGTTCACCAGGATCTGGGGGAACATCTGTTCACCAGAGTGCCCCAAGGGATGTCAAGATCGAATGGTCACAAACTCCTCTGTGACTGTTTCAGCCTGGACATAAGGAAGAACTTCTTTACTGCCCGAGCCCCCAAGGTTTGGAATAGACTGCTGCCAGAGGTGGTTCAAGCACCCACTTTGAACGCCACCAAGACACTTTTGGATGATCTTGCTGGGATCCTATGATCCCTGTTGACTTCCTGCCCCTGGGCAGGGGGCTGGACTCAATGATCCTCCGGGGTCCCTTCCAGCCTGAATGTCTGTCTATGAAATCTATTTGGCTGGATGATACCATTTAGTGAATTTGAGTTCAGCCCTAGTCGCAGTGACATGAAGGAGTGAACATGGAGTGATTTTAAAAAGAAATGTTATGTTTTGCAATGACTGTTCATGCTGCTGCATTTTTGCTTGCTTGATAG
>NW_005843321.1:48753-54359 GCF_000455745.1 Alligator sinensis | reverse complement strand
ATTGTTCATTTAGTACATAATTTCTGTCTTTTTACTTCTCTATTGATCTGTAGGAAATTTTAAGGAAAACAAATATATACTCTAGAAAACTTACTGAAGGAAGCAATCCAATATGATCAGGATGTCTGAGTTAAGTAAGCCTTTTCCATCTTTAATTTCTACAATTCTGTGACTATTGGATATTTCATGTGTAGGGCAATCATTTAGGTCAATAGACATGGAGAAGGTAGAAATAGAAATCCACAGGTCTATAAGGGAGGGGGATATTGCGCTTAGTCCATAGGGGATTTGGTGCTGTTGTCTTGGTGTTGATGTTTGCTTATGGATGGTGTAAAGTTTCTTCTTAAAGCATAGTGTGGTTGTATCAGAAGATAACTACTTCTACTAGAGGATTCCTATATAGTACTTACCTGCTAATGATTATTGGCTTGTTTCTTCTGCCTATGACACATCTGTGGATTGAATGAACAAGTACTGTCTGTCAGGAGCACTATATCTTTTTAATGTAGAAAAATCTAGACATTAAAGTAAACTTGAAGAATGTGAAGTTTGTGTTTAATATATCTAGGTTAGAATATTTTAAATACTGATATTTAAAAAAATAAAGAGAAATTTGAGGAGTTCTGTGTAAAAAAGCAGTTATTAATCCTAACATTAAGTCCTCTCTCCATTAAAGATATTGGCACTCATAAATATGATCATATAAGTGCCACTTGGCATTAGCACAGTGGGTTTCCACTGGCAAAACTGTACCAGTGCAAGTTGCCTTAATACAGAGAGGGTTATACTGCTCCTAGAAATCTGGTTGTCTTGCAGTACTTTGAAGTTTCTAGTTCTCATTCCAGACAAAACCAGGAGCTGAAGTGGAAAGTTAGGGTTTGTTGGCATTTCAACAGCTTGACTCTGCTTTTTTTTTAAATACAAGGATTGGAAACAAAATTTTAAAATTGTATTTTGATAGGAAAACACCATTCCTCTCTTTCTCAATTTTCTTCTTTCCCCCTCAGTACTCTATCTACTCTGGTTTTGAGAGACTTGAGCTATGAGACTTTCACCATTTTCCTTGAGATTTTTTTGTCTTTTATATAGGTTCTGGGTTGAGAGTTATGTTTTCAGTAAATATGAGTCACCTCCTGCCTGAATTCAAATTACTCAGAGGCCTACTGTCTCAGTTAAATCAATTTTTACAGGTTTCCTTTCTGTGTTAGTTTAGAGGTAGCATGTTAAACAGGGCTGAACAATCTTCCTTCCAAGAAAATTGCAAGACTTTTGACTTTCATTGCACTGAAAGCAGGATTGGGTCTTCAGTCTGTTTTAAAAAGTGCATTCTATGGGCATTCCAAATTCTGTGGCTTAAAAATGAACTATGTATCAAAGACCAGTTCTTTCTACTAGACTGATAGCCTCTGTAGATGGGGAACTTTATACACAGATATGCTCCAGATAATGAATGAGATCAGTAATTATCTGTGGAGCAGATGAGCACCTGGGGGGTTGTAAGGATTATTAGACTGCTTACCCGGTAGCTTCAGCTATTGCACTGTAAAGATAATGAATGATTCATTTGTCTCATACTTTATGTTAATTGATAGCAGTGCTTCAGCCGCTCTCACCAGAGTGACAATGAGGGGCAGTAGAGAAATACTATGTTCCTAATCAGAAAAACGAGGAGAAATGTAGAATGTGGGACAGAAGCATCAACTATAAGATACCAGAGAGTTAGCTTGTCACTTGTGATACAAGAGTGATGGGAAAAGTAGAACCAGTTAGACAGTGAGGAAGGGAAATCAGCAGAACTAGAGTAGTCTTTACTGAAAAGTTCTGGAGACTACCATTGCCTGGCATTTGATCTGAGTACAAAAAGTTAAACCTTGCACAATATCATGGAAGTGGGATATTTTCTTTCTGTACATCTCCTTTGCTACAGGTCCCGATTCCAGCTTTTCAGGGGCATGCATCAAACCCTGACAAGTATCTTAAGAGTCTGCTCCAGTGTTAAAAACACCAAATGGATTTATGTATAAAACCTTGCCGATGGCTGGCTCTGCTCACTACATGTATGTGTGGCAGACTTGCCAGCAACCACCCAATTTGCCAGCTTAGGAAAGCGTTGAATGATTGGTGAGGTGTTCCCAGCAATCATGTAGTAGCTGGAGGGAGGCTGGCTGCGCCCCTACCTGAGGCGAGGTGAAGAGTTGGGACCTGGGTGAGGGCTACACCCCCCTTCACCCTGGTTGGTCCATTTGTAATCCAGGGGCGGAGCCTCTGGAGGGTATAAAAAGAGAAGCGTGCCTGGCACAGGCGGCTGCTGCATCAAGGGACAGAGGACAGATAAAGAAGAAGCTGGTGCAAGCTGGCCAGTAGGGCAGAGCTGTTGCCCCGAAGAGCCCCCTCACCAGATGGGAGCGGTGAGCGGCCGTGTCCCCAGCCCTGCTGCTAAGGAGCAAGGCGAATGGTGCACAGCTCAGTGCATGGAGCCAGACCCTGGGAGCTGCATGAGGCAGCTTGGGTCTGCAACTAATGGCGTGAAGCCAGATAGTTGGTGTGCAGATGGTGCACGGCATGGTCTGGAAGTAGACCGGGATCCTAGGAGCTGCGTAAGGCAGCTCGGGTCCATAACCCCTGGCAAGTGGCCAGGCCTTTGGTGCACCGGCGGTGCATGGAGAGAGACTCTGGGAGCTGTTTGGGCGGCTTGGGTCCTCCATCTCTGGCGAGAGGCCAGGAAACTCCATGTTGATAGTGCAGCACAGAGGGTTCAGCAAGGCTGAGACCCTGGGAACCCCTAGCAGTGGCTTGAGTCTCCACCCCTAGGCACAGGGCCAGTGCCTTGGAGCAGGCAATGCTGCATGGAAGGCTGGGGAGGGGCCAAGCCCCGGCGCCACTTGAGATGGGCCAGGCCTCTAAACCTTGGTATAAGGAGGAGCCGGTGGCACATGTGGCCCGAAGGGGGCCCGCTGACGAGGAGCTCTGTGTGATGGAGAGCCCCTGTAGGAGGTAGAGGTGCTAGACTTCAGGAGGCAGAGACAACTCTGCCGGGAAGTTGTGAGTTACCCACGAGGGGTACCCATAGGGGAAGACCCCTGGGGCGTTTTAAAGCTGGGGAGGGCATGTAGGCTATTCCTTTGGGATTGGGAAAGGTCTAGGAGCTTGGGGTTTTCTCCTGTTTTTCCACCCTGGTATCTAGGGAATGCTGCTCTGTTTCCAAGGCCACCCGGTTATTCTTCTGGGTATTGAAAGTATTTCATATCTAGCTTCCTATGCCTTATATATTATATATAGCGCCTTATATTTTGTGAAAAGTATTTTATATTGTAAATATTTATATGTTATGGAATTTATGATTGCATGACTATTGAAGGTATTGAGTTAATCCCTTTGGGTTGCCTGTCAATATCTTGACAGGTGTGTAGGGTTTGTATATACTCATATAAGTATTTTCTATATTGTAGTTTGCCCTGTTTCCACCCCTTGTCTTACCCTTATAAATGATATATAGTTATGTTTTAGGTTGTCTGGGCCTGATTCTGTAGGGGACAGAGGTTATTACTGGGCTGCAGTGTCCCTCTACAGCACACCACTCTGCTGGTAATTCCCTCAGTTGGAGAGGGAGTGCACCCCTGGGCACTATCCAGGTTACATATGCAGGTGAATTTATCGCATCACATTCCAGCTACCGTGGTTTGTAAATAATCCCATGTCACTCCCCATTTACAACATTAGCCCATATAACTTTTATGTGCCTTCTGAGCATTTTGCTGATGACTCAGCTGTGAACTGTTTTGTACCTAACTTATGTGAAACCAAGATAAGGAGATGTTGAGAAAACCAGCAGGAGATGTATAAAAATGTGAAGTTAAAGTAATCAATTCTTAGCATTTTTCAGCAGTGCATCACTATTTTTCACCAACGTCTGTATTGAGGCTAAAGAGAGCTGTTGGAGCTGTGCTATGCAGCTGTAACCTTGTGCAAAATGGTGTCTTGTGACAACCCTATCCTGTCTAGGAATCTGCCAGAAAGTATAAAGCATTCATTTTACAAAGACGAAGAAAAAACCCCAATGATTCCTAAATGTAAACCTGAGAAAAAACATTGGACTCACATTCTCTGTAGATTTTCAGATGAAATATTAACCCTGTAAGGCTTCATATCATCTCACAGTAGGAGAGCTGTGGGATAGAAGCTTACTGTCAAGTGGATAATTCTGGTATGTTCTACTACGATATTGCTGCATCTTGGAGCTCACCTGTATTGGAGCTGGGCTGGCCAATATATAGTGATAAAGATGCTTCCCTCAATGAAAGGCTTTCAGAGAAAAGCTGAAATAAAGCTAGTTAGATGGTACTTTAAAAATTATAGTTGAAAGCAGTATTGTGGATGGATGGATGGGGAATATTGTTGCACATTCCCTTATGACAATAATCATGTTATTGACTCAGAGAAGAACCCATCAATCATACAATTACAACTAGCAATCAGATGTGTGAGAGTTCAATTTTGTGAAAGGATAAATTCTCAACATTAGTGGCCTGAAGAAATAAAGCAATGAGAAATCCTTTCAATTTGAAATGTGATAGACATGCAGCCTCAGATCTGGGTGATGTAGTTTTATAATGTGTTGTTGCCAATTTGGAACTCGAGAAAAATAAATACAAAGATAACTAGAAGAATGTCTCTAAACACAATAGAGTCTATTAAGGGTAACAAACAGAGGTTATAATTTAGGTTTATAAATATTTGTATGGAGAGTGCATGTTTGTTAACAATGACAAATTTCTATAAAAAGTCAATAATTAATAATCATGAATAACTTCCATTTCTGTAGTGTGAACATTTCTGTAGTGTGACAGCAGGGTAAATAGTAGTATGCCCATTTGACAAAAAGGAGAAACTGATGCAAAGAGCGATTAAATTACTTGGCTATAGTCACAGAATATCTGTGCCAGTGTCAGGGCCAAAAGCATGATTCCTTGATCTCCGATCGCACGCTTGAGGCATATTAACCCTCCACACCCAGACTATATATTCAGAAGTAAGTGTGTCTTTAGTTTTAATTGGAATTTGAGAAATTAAGACCCACAGCAAAACTTTTTAACAGCATGCACCCATTTCAATGCTAAGTTACAACTTCTCCTTTATGCCATCTTGAACATTCAAGATGCCCTCACTAGATAGCAAAAATTGCATACTTCATAGCAATAATGTGTGAAAAAAAATTTTGGTTGATTTTCTAATTTGTTTCTACTTCAATTAACTTTTTCTTAACTGTGGATCTTGTCTCATAAAATGATGAACGCTTTCCAATTTATTGAAACAGTTGTTCTATAAAAGAAGAACCATATGCTTGAGCAATTCTTTGTACTGAGACATCATCATCAACCTTAATAAGAGGGAGATATAAGGTGGTTTTGGCTCCATTGAGAACATTTGTAGATTCTATCTGGAACAGATTTTATTAAAATTGCAACAAACTTTATAAAGCCCAATGTACGGTTCATTAAGAGAACATTACCTTACAATTATGATTAATTAGATTAAACTTATGAAAGTGTGTTATTTGTTCAAATCAAAAGGGTTTGGGGGGAGAAATGATGGATGATGAAAGAGTG
>NW_005843321.1:43982-48722 GCF_000455745.1 Alligator sinensis | reverse complement strand
TGATAAATGATGTATGATTAAAGAGTGTTATAAATGAAGAAAGCAGCTGAACTAAATTGAATGTGTATTCATCCGTTTTCACTTCATAACTAATGATAAATTGAGCATGTCACATTTAACAATACATGTCTGGGCCTAAGCACAGTCCGAGCCTCGTATTCTAATGTCTTCTGTCAGGTAGCTGAATTCAAGGGATGTGATATTTTGTTTGGTGAAACCTCACAGTTCATTATTTGTCTGTCCCTGCAACTTAAATCATAAGTGAAAGTCCTTATTCTCTGCTGGAAGTAAAATAGGAGCAGTCTTAATTTAAACAGAGGTATAGGAAACACAACATTCTGATGATAAAGTGCTAACTTTGTTTTAGAAAGGATATGAAGCTAAACATATCTTTTTATGAGAATATGGGTTTTTGATAATAACAAGCCCAAGCAAACCTCTTAGGGTCAGAATATAGCAACCTTACACAATGTGACTACTTGTGAAGCAAGTTGCTAGTCAGCATGAGGTCAGTGTCAAGATCTAGCTTAAAATATTAAGAAACTCTGTAGCCAAGTCTCTCATAATTTGGATGATTAGCTAGGCTTCTGGACTCTGAGAAGTGGAGCTAGAAACTTTACAGTAATGTAATCTCTTCTGGGATTTCTCTTTCTTCCTGATTTGAGTGAAGCTAGAAGGAATGATGGTATTTAGCATTTCTGTTTTGTTACCTCTCAGCTCCGTGTTCTTGGGGAACCCTGGCACAGGACACAGACTGTCTGACTCACAAAGAATTCCCCCCCCTCCCCCCAATCTAAACAAAACTGATTAAGATGCAGTGGGAGACACACCTAAAACCTTCCTGATAAGGGTGACAAGAGTGAAACAACTGCCCTAGGTCTCATTTGCATCCAAGATGGAACCAGATGACCATTCATTTACATGGGAGATGGAGAACAGAAAGCCCGAAGCAAAGACTGCAGTGAATTTTGGGATCAGAGAAGCAGGGGAGCACTGCATGATGGGGAATCTGTGCTCCAAATGCTAATCAACCCATGTCTGCACACACCCACACCCAGCTCAGCATTTATCAGACCAGTTCTAATCTGGATTTACAAAGGACTCTCCCCCAAGCAGAAGTAAAGTTTAATAGGCATCTCGGGCCGTACATTCCCCGGCCCTACTACGGGAGGCCTATTTAAACTTGATTGACTAAAACTCAGTTGCCAGGTTAGGGAATGCTGAGGCAAAGAGACTGAGTCAGAGGGGGTATGGGCAATATTTGAACAATGGTAAAGGGTTCATCACAGCATCCAGCCGGTTGGAGCCCTGAGCACAAATGTTGTCATACTTTTCCCGGGATGACTGGTGGAAGTCCCCCCACAAAAGTGTGTGAACACTCCAATAATTGCCTTAAGTCTGTTAAAAGACTACAGTAAGTTCTGGAAAAGTGATGCTAGGCTGAGGCTTGTTCACAACAAGTAAAAATCCAAAACCCTGATGCTGCAAGCTATCTATTGTTTCTGAAGAAACCATGAGATATCCCATCAGTATATCTGCCATCCATAGGAATTTCAAGCTGGCTCCTAAGTGTCTGGTTACTCCTTAACCTTATGTTTTCCTGATTATCAATTAGTTTTTTGAGATGTTCCAAACCAGATAACCCCTTGTCAAGAGAAAAGACAACGATTTACACTATTGAGAGTGCTTTGAAGAAGCTGAACTGAGGGTATAAAAATCTGTAAAAAAAAGCAGCAAAGTGTGTGTGTGCTTCAAGAGGAGAAGTCTCTCTATAACACCATCCACTGTTGTTCTTCAGAAGCTGGAAGAAACAGATCGTCTCCCTTCAAGGATTGTATTAAGAACTTTACCTGTCAGCATTGAAACCCAAGTTCCTTGGACTGGTGAGATCCCAGCTCTCCCTCTTTTCTCTTTTCTCTCTAGGCATAGATTTCTGAGCCTGAACTGTATTAGTTAAGCTTGAGCTAAGTTTCCCCACATACTTAGTAAAGCCAGGGTAGTATTGTAATTGTTTGTGTTTGTTTTTCCTTTGCATGTCTATTACTACTAGTACCATTATATATTTCACGTACTTAGCAATAAATAACTGTTATAGTCAAACTGGTAGTAACTGGGTATATTTTTCCTTCTCTACTTCTCCTTCCCCACTTGCTCTGCAGCAATGCTTCTTTTACCTAAGCTAAAGATCCCTGTAAAGCCCAAAAATGCTGTGGGGTCTGATGCTCATCAAGAGGCTAAAGATTGGGATGTGCTGAGTTTGAAACACATAAGGCGATCAGCTTGTATAGGCTGATTGACCCAGTTTGGCTCAGACGTGCCCTAATGAACTGAACGCTGGCCCATGAGGGTATCAGCTGGACACCCAGCTGGATTCAGAGGTATTCTGTTTAAATGTGTGCTTGTGTCTGTCTGCAGTTTATTGTTGCTCTGATGAACTGATTCTTGGCATATGAGGGTGTCAGCCTGTCCATGCTGATCAACCTGGCCGGGTCAGGCATGTCACGTTAATCTGTGTGTGTTTGTGTGTGTATGACTGAATTGGTAACTGGAGGAACCTAGCCCCATTGAAACTGAGTCCTGCAAGATAGGTCCATTGGGGGTGAGGACTTGCAGAAGGGAGATATACAGCTCCATATAGAAACACAAGCAACACAAGCAGCACATTGATAGAATTACAAAGACCCTAGAAACATATCCCCAATAAATGAGCACACCCCAAGGTGATGGGCAAATCTGGTATTAGCTTCCATTCCTGGCTGGAAGCACGATGTGAAGATAGACAGGAAAATGAATGAGAACATTAAAAAAAAAGTTCTCCCCTTTTTAAACTCAGAGAAGGTTGGTGCTAGGATCATGTAAAGTTCTGGCCAACATTCCATAGTGGTTCTTATTTTTGGTTCTCCCATTCATTCACTATTTCAAATGTATTTGAACTCATAAGGCTAAATTTATCTTTGTTGTAACACTCCACTGGATTACATAAGGGATGAATTTTGGTCCAGATGTGTTTAGTATTTCTACAAGTAACTCAATCACGATGCTTCAATTCCTTGAATAATACAGAGCAGAGACTGCAAAGCAGCTGTGCTACAGTTAAAGAGTGAATTGGGGTCCATTTATAGCAAATTAAGTTAACTACTAGGCATAATCTTCAGAGCCTTGAGATGGAGAAAGAGAATGAGAATGTCCACCAAGACAGACGTGGAAAAGAAGGCAAGCAAAGGAAGGGTTTAGCTTTGCTCACCTTATTTCTCCAGCGACAAGGCAGGATTGACCTATGATAGCTACCTGACATTGTCCTACTCAGTAGAAGATCAGGTCCCTTTGTTCTATCTGTGGTACTTCTACATTCCAGGCCTACACTGCCTCTACAGACTGGAATCCTATTCCCTGTTCTCTAATTTAGTCTGCCTACAAGTGGGATGTAGCAGCAGGGATATGAGTGAATATTTGTTCATCTGCCCTGCCTTTCCCACATCCAGTCCACCCAGGCAAGCAATAAGGTAACAGGAGAGAGAAAGGGAAATGTGATGCAAGCAGAGTAGTTTACAAAATATAGAACTGAGTTCCACACCAGATTATACAGCTACCTAATTTCCAGGGAACTTGAAGCTTTTTTAATAGGTTGGTTTAGAACAATTTTTTTTAAATGCAAGTGAATGCTGCCTTGTTTCACAGGGTGAGAACTTGGAGCTTTCTGGCTCTAGTTTCTTGCTGAATGGAGTGCAGTGTAGGTAAGTGGTAACAGTCTCTCTCTCTCTTTCTCTCTCAATCTGAAGTACTGGTTAACTTACTCCTTTATTTTATCAGACAGGCCCGGGCAGTCTGTGAAAGATAGTCTTTAACCTTCTGCTGCCTTTTTGCTTTACATTATCTATCACTGGTATGTTTATTTTTTAGGGAAGGTTTTGGTGAAATCTTTTAGTAAAGCCTGATCCAAAACCCAGTGGAGCTAGCCAGTAGAAAATGTCCCATTGGTAGATGTCAGTGGCTTGAGATCAGGCTCTTGGCAACAACATGCAGTAGTAATGCTTGTATTGCTTGAATTAATGCTTGTATTAATTTGTCAGGCAAGAACACATGTGCAAACTGTCTTTTTTCTTCAGCAGAAGTGGTTCTATTCAAGGAGCTTAAGGTTTGAAGCTCTCTCACCTTGCTCTGTGATCCCATCAGATTTCACTCTCCAAGCAAGATTGGTTTAAGTTATTAATTACATAATTAGTGGTAATGCTCAGCACTTTAGTATGAAGTTTTGCATCTTCAAACTGCTGCACAAACAGCAATGAATTAATTAACCAGAAACTGCTTCAGGAAATAGCTATACACTTTACCCCCTGAGTCAAGACTGAACCAATAGTGGGTACAGCATGGGTTCATGTGGCACTGTGCTGCTGAGGGATGAGATGTTAAACAGACCTGATCATGTAGATTATTAAATATCATGAATATCATTACATTTAACTTCTTGTTAAAGTACAGAGGTTTAACCTTGCTGATCTTGTTAAGTACAATATTTGAAACTACTAGAACTACTTGAAAAATGGGACATTGGGGGAAGATTTTTTATGAAAAATGTCAAAATTAAATTTTCCTTGGAGAGACAGAATATAATTGCAAGATTTGACATTTTTCAACTGGCTCTAGAAATTACACCGTGCCTAAAAAACTGGCCCCAGATTTGCAAATGGATATGGTATTGTTCACCTCCTTTCCTAAAATTGTTCTGTATGTATATTTTCT